>NW_007247766.1:260103-280966 GCF_000164805.1 Carlito syrichta | reverse complement strand
AACTGTACCCCACAAAACTATAATAAAAATACTGATTAATTATTAAAAAAAAAAAAATTAAAACTTGAAAAAATAGTGAATAAAAACAACTTTAAATTCCAGAGTGTTCAAGATTATTTGTCACAAACACACTGTCTACTATCTTTTTTAAATATCTAAGTGATTGGGTACCATCCCCTGAATTTTATTTCTTTAGCTAACTGGTTAATACGGATTTAAGTCTGAGGGTGAAATTATGGCTATGAAAAGTTATCACTGGTATACTTTAAATAGAAAGGAAAATAGATGTGTGACATAAAGGGAAACTTGGAAACAGAAAATCTGAGGCTAGAAAAAAAACCCAGTTAAGAATTTAGGACATCAGTAAATAAAGTCCTTCTTTTAAAATATTCATTCCATATAACTTTACAATTTTAAAAATATCAGTGCCATCTAGAATGAACCGTGTAAGAAATGTTAATTTTCATGTGTGAATAGTTCAGTCAATTGTAGCTACTCTCTGAAATGGTAAAGACACAGGCCCGGACAGACATTGTCAGTACACAACACTCTCACTGCACCAGCAATTTTCCAGTAGTGTATGCTCTAAAGTGTTGTGTCTGTGCACACTGGTTAAACTCTTTTTTGTTTTTTTTTTAATTTAACACAGGATCAGTGGTATGCAAGCAAAGCAAACAATACTCCAGAAAAAAAAAATGTATATTTGTCATGTCCTGAATGGTAGCCCTCAAAACATGTCCTAATCTACAAAACCTGTATTATCTTATACTGTAAAAAAATGAATATTACATTATATGGAAAATGATGTGATTAAGTTAAGGATCTTGAGAGAAGAAGCTTATCCTAAATTAGAGGAATGAACCCTAAGGTAATCATATGTATCCTTATAAGAGACAGGCAAAGGGAGTTTTGAAACTAAGGATAAAAAGGTAATGTGACCACAGAGGCAAAGATTGGAGTGATGTGGCCATAGGTCAAGAAATACCTGGAACCACCAGAAGCTGGAATAGACAAGGAAAAAAAATCTCCCCTAAAGCCTTCAGAAGAGCATGGTCCAACCAACACCTTGACTTTGGAATCCTGTTACTACTGGAAATTAATCCAGTAGTAGTTGCTGATGTATGTGATGTAAACAATCTCACTGTGGCTGACCAAAATGAAGTCACTGAGACAGTTTGGTAAGGGATGCACAGATTGGTTGTACTGAGCTAGTACTGGCCCCATTTCAGTATCCTGCCACCCTTGAAGATAGGTCCATCTTTTCAATTCTAGTTTCTTATCGACTTTCATTTTATTTCCTTTTTGTCTGCCCATGACAATGAAGTGAGGGATCCTGAGAATCTTCTCATATTAAGTCATTTTTAAAAAAACACAATAGGCCAGGAGTGGTGGCTCACACTTGTGATCTCAGCATTTTGGGAGGCTGAGGCAGGAGGACGGCATGAGCCCAGGAATTCAAAACCAGCCTAGACAAAATAGCGAAACCTCATCACTATATAAAAAATAAAAAAATTAGCTAGGTGTGATGGTGTGCACCTGTAATTCCAGCTGCTCAGAAGGTTGAGGCAGAAAGATCACCTGAGCCCAGAAGGTCAAGGCTGTGGTGAACAGTGATTGTACTACTCACTGCCCTCCAGCCTGCCTGACAAATAAGACTCCCTAATTCAAACATAAAATAAAATAAAAATAAGTAAAAATTAACTCAAACTAGTAAATGAAAACTGACATTTTTATAATACTCAAATTAATGGATTCTGTTGATGAATTTAAATGGCATAATAAGAAGCATAAGCTACAAACAAACTGCACTGAAATTCTGCTTCTATTTAGTAACTTCTGTAGCAAATTTCTGGGTTTTTTCTTACCCGCATGCAAAGTGCTTCTTTCATAATAAGTGTTCAATGAAAGTTAGAATTATTTTATTGTCATCGACATCTGTGATTGTTAATTTTACACATTAATTTGAGTGGGCCACGGAATACCCAGATTAAAGATTAAACATTGTTTCTGCGTGTGTCTGTGAGGGTATCCCTGCATTAGATTAGTGAAGTAAATTGCCCTCCCCATTGCAGTTGGGCACCATTTAATTCATTGAGGACCTGATTAGCACATAAGGCAGAAGAAAAGAATTTTCCCCTTGTCGTGCCTTTCTGCCTGTGATAAGATATCTCATCTCATGTCCCACCCTTGGATGGGGATTTATAACAACAACTCTCCTGGTTCTCAGGTCTTGGACTCAAACTGAATTATACCACCAGTTTTTCTGGGCCTCCAGCTTGCAGGCAGCAGATCACGGGACTTCTCAACCTTCATAATTGTGTGGAACAATTCCTCATAATGAATCACGTATAGAGACAGAGAAAAAGAAAGGTAGAGCTAGATAGACAGACTGAGGGATAATAGATAGACATGCATTCCATTGGTTCTGTTTCTCGGGAGAAATTTGACTAACCCAGCATTACAGGTGAGAATAATGGTAAAGGTAAAAATAGTAGTAGTGGTAACAATAGTAATAACACTTGTCCTAAAGATGAATAAACAATTTTATTCATTTGCTGTGATAAAGAAAAAAAGACAAAGTTGGAGATCAAAGACCACTGACCAGAGAGCTGAGCAAAAGCAGTTGTCACATCTAGAGAATCAGCTTTTGGAAGGTAGAGGGAGAAAAGTTGAAAGGAAGAGCAGTGGAGTTACTATGAGGGACTTCTTGGAAAGAAATGTCTAAAGATGATTTGTAGGAGGCTGAGTCATGGCAGATACTGTGCAGCAAGAAAATGTGCAGCTAGAGGTCCCTGCAGGCCTTTAAGGACATCAAACTAACCTAACTTACGTTTTGGAGTTGAATTGACAGGCAAAAGCAGGCTTCAAGGTAGTCATGAATTATTCAGGTTACATACTGCTGCTTTCTGTTGTCACCTAAGCTGGCAGAATTGGTAATGACTTGAGCAATTATTTGAGAACTTTATCCATGAAAGCAAGTAATTTATCTTTTGTATGCCATAGGAGAATCATTAACAGAATTCCTCTATTTTAAGGTCTCCTAAAGGTGAGGTTGAAGGTAAATTTTTTCTTAAATCTCTTCTCTCTCCATAATTCCAGAATTGAAATGTGCTCAGTTTTCTTTCCCATTGACTACAAACAAAATAAAACCACCTGTGCACATTGAGTTCTGACATGGCTGATGCTCAAAGACCCTTCTTTCCTTCTTTTGACTAGAAGGCAAACAGGTGGGAATGGGTTTGGGCCATAATCTTGAAAGACATAATTCCAAATGCTTAATTGCCAAAAGATCAAAATCCTAAAGCCTAAAGTACCCAAAATCACAATTCCGAAAGATCAAAATCTCAAAAATATAATTCTGACAATTTGTTTAAATCCTTTAAAAGATGTTCATTTACATTGAAAAGAGGATTTTTTTTTTTTTAGAAACATGCAAAACCACAACAGAGCACTTCATAGGCCACTTTACACAATAAAATAGGCAGTAATAACATACATATTTTTGCAAGCATAAACACTCAGGTATACTAATGATGACTGCACAGCTATAACAATTATTAGCAGATAAACCATATTTATAAAGAAATAGGTCAAAAAGCTAACTGCATAAAAGTATATCACTGCGGCTGATAACTGTGTGCACACAGCTTTATAACTGCAGTCATCTTAAATATGATGGACAACCTAAATCTTTTGATGAGATCAATCAAAAACCACAATGGGGCACCACCACATATACAGTTGCCCAAAGAGCCCAGATCCTCAAGAAATTTTATATTTTACAAATACAGATGTATAAAAAGGATATCTGTTCGACTGAAAAGGTTTCAATGTTTCTATGTACACGCACAATGCCTTCACAAAGTCGATGATGTTGTGATGATGCACTTTCACGAAGTCAGATTTACAACAGAACTTGTAAAGCAAATTAGAACTCTCTAAAAGTCTTTACACAATTTATGCCTCTAGTATCAGAAATGATATGAATGAAGCTAAAATACGTATCTTGGGGAATCAGCACTACGTGCATAGGGGCACAAGTCATACACAACTGAATAACTGGGCAGAGGAGACTTCTTATATTTTTCACCTGCATTTTTCCTTCTTCTGTAATCTTCAAAACACTCCCTGCACATGTATTTGGAGAGTGGCTGTGGTCTACAAATTTTGTAAAATGCTGCCCATTTGAAAGTCTGATTATTGCTCAGCCATTGCAATTAGGCATTTTTCTATTTTCACAGCACAAATAATCATAATCAGCTACTACACATTTCACCATTAAGTAGCCTCGTACACTTAACTTATCACAGCCTTTCTGTGAGAAAACAATTCCACAGATCTCTCCCATTGTAAAGAATGCAGTAAGAGGGAATGATGTTCAGCTTCCCCAATGCCAAATTTGAATTAGTCAGGGTTCTCCAGAGAGAACCAATAGAAAATGTAGTAGATATGTGAGAGGGGATTTATTAGGGGGATTGTGTGATTATGGTAACTGAGAAGTTCCACAGCAGGCCACCTCCAAGCTAAAGACTCTGCTCAGTCCAAGAACAAAGGTCTCAGAACCAGGGAAGCTGAGTGTGTAATTCTTCATCTGAGACCAAAAGTCTCCAGACATCCTAGAGTCCAAAGGCCATCAAGCCTGGAGTTCTGATGTTCAAGGTAACTTAATAAAAAAGTCTGTCCCAGCTCTGAGAGAGACCAATTCTCCTTCTTTATTATTATTTTTTTTTCTCCAGGCCCCTGGCTGATTGGATGATAACCACAATGTTGAAGGCAGATCTTCCCCCACTTAATCCACTCAGACTCACACACTAATATCCTCTGGAAACACTTTCACAGACACACACCAAAATAACACATTCTCAGGTTTCTAGGTATTCCTTAATCTAGTCGAACTGACACCTAAAATTAAAGTCTATAAGTTCATCCCTTGTCAACTTGGCATCCCGGTATCTCCTTAAACTATCCTTAATTTCCAAATAAAAACAACAACAAGGTAATAGTTCCACCTAACATGATGCAATTATCTTGTATATTACAGAAAATACACTAATTCCTTCCCCACTATTCAGTTTTTAGTATTTCAACATTTGAATTTCAATTCAAAGAATTGTGATTTCCAGAATTTTAGATGTTAGGGATTTTAATCATTTGGGATGATCATGTTTGAGAATGTGTCTTTCAGGATTAGGACCAAGACCAAATGAAAACAATATTCTCAAAGCAGTAAAAGTTGCTAGTGGATAACAGATGGTCTCGAATTATAATTATAATTGAATGTGTTTAAAGAAAACATACCTTTCAGTGCTCACTCTAATTTGTAATTTCCTCTTAAAAGTGTGTCATGTCAACCAAGTAATGTAAATTTGACACCAAAGTTGCAGAAATAAAATAGGAAATACAATATATCCAGTCCTTGACCATACTTTCCACCCTTCGGTCCCTGGTATAAGGGTCTTTTTACCCACACAGTTCTACAGCTTAATGCCTAAGGTCAAGTTCATTTAGAGCATTACTAGACTTTTCTCTGCTAATGAGTGGCATTAGGAAACATCATTCTGCATCTTTTTTATGTAATTGCCATGTGGTGCTCACATATACTGTAAAATCCCTTCCAAATCCTTCTGCTACTACCACCAGGTAAAGATTTCTAAACAGGATTTATCATCAAAATCAAAGTGGAAAGCATTTTAGAACCAGAGATACTCATGCCTCACCCCAGATCTACTGGCCAATCTCAGGGAGTGGCTTTTAAAATTCCTCAGGTGATTCTGATGCTCACAAAGGTTGGGAAACCACTGTCCTGGCACATGCTACTCAGCACCTTGCAATGTTTGCAGTGGCTGCATTCACTCCTAGAGCACTTTCCAACTGTCTGTTCAAGTGGAATGGAGGACTGTAGAGAGATTAAAGATCTCATGTAAATAGAATCTAAGTTCTCCATAAAACATTCTCCCAATTCTTCATCTTACCCATGTCCCCTTTGCTGCCACAACTGCCTTGAACAGATTGTTGGGAGGTGGATGAGAGAAGAAACAGGACATACATACGTAGGAAGCATTAAAGACAAACAGAAAAATAGAAACTTTAAAAAAATTATGTGTATCGGGTTCTTTGCCAATTTTATCCCATTTCATCTTCACAACAATACTAAGAGGTACTCTATTAGCATCAACCTGATTTTACCTCTGGGTTGAGAACTATTCAGTACATTACAGGGATAGGCAGTTACTTGAGTTGTAAAACCAGGCCAGAAATACTCACGACACAAAAACTCTGGGTTACTGGCACCCCAGAATGGGGCTGCTCAGTCCAACTCACATGCTTGGCATGAGCTCGAGGAACAGAAAAAGACCACCATGATTTCTCAACCAAGAGGGAAGGTGGACTGGAGCCAGGCATCTTCAAGAATCATGGAAGGGAAACATAGAAAAGAATATCTCCTAATCAGCTTTCTATTTCCAAATCTCAGGTCTGGCAACCAGAGTGCATCTTTGCTCTCATTAATCAAAAAACCTTTATTTAAAAAAAATTTTTTTAAACCCTAGTAAATATGGAACCACTGCAAATGCCCTTCTAAAATTAATGACCAACAGGACACAACAGGTGGCTCTGTTTCCAGGGAATCACTGCAGGTGGGTTGATCTGAGTAGCAGTAAGTACGAGTCAAAAACCAGCAGATGTGATTTCAGAGTCCTTTCTGTGGAGACATCATGTGCCCGAGCAGAGTACTTAGTGATTCTGCTTTCTGGAGCCTGCTCATGGCTGAAAGGACAGTAAATAACATAATGATTCATTAAAAACAGACACGTGAGGAAGACACTCAAACAATTCTTTAGGCACATTAGGCGGGAGTGGATTTATCTAGGAAGAAAAAAGGATAAATATCTGAAAAATATGTCAGGCCAGTCCTAATTTGGGGAATAGGTAAAAAGTTTCTACCTGACCAGAGAGCTTTTGAAAATGTGATGGTTATTAAATGAAAATTTACTCTATTTGTGCATGTCTTTTACATGCTGCAGCAACTCATTTCCTTTAATGTTCAAACACTGTTGTTAAAAAACAAATCTTGACTAGAATTTCTGTAACCCTCAGGCCAGAAATACTCACGACACAAAAACTCTGGGTTACTTGTGGACGCCGCAATTCATTTTGTTACCCTTTCTATTGTGAAATTCAGGAAAAATCCGCATTTGATATCCCAGGTCAGAAAATTCAAAACACAACAAAGCAGAGGAGAGGGAAGAGGAGGGGGAGAGAAAACCCTTCTGCAACCTTTCCCTTAATGAACTAAGACACCTGAAGGAACGTACAGGCACAATACATTACCAGGTGAAAACAGTAGCTAATCATAAATATACCGGATACCAAGGGTAATTTTTTTGTTGTTCTGTTTTCACAGGGTCACATTTCAGTCCATAGGGCACCATGCTGAGAAGCCTCAACTCATTTCAATTTCTCCCTTCCCCTTCCTTTACTTCCCCTTTTACCTCCACTGGACTCTGACTTATTCTTGCAACTGACCCTTGTGGCCATGTTTGGGTTAACTCCCTCCTGGTTCAGTCCTGGGAGTAAAGAATGAGGAAGAGAAGAAACGAAAATGTAAAGGGACAGAGCATCTCATCCGGTCACAAAACCAGAAACAGTGGCAACCACACAAATTCCCGCAATGTCCCACTGCCTGCCCCTGGTACCCTTCAGTTAGGATTCTGAAATGTTCCTTGAGGAGGAATTTGTTCCAATCCCTCATCCTCTGGACCCAACTTCCTCTCCACCAAAAAAGTCTCCTGCACTGCCCCCTGCTGGAAGATAAGTTCACCACATAGCTTGTCAGGGTTAGGGCCTAGCCTTAGTTACCAGGACTAAGAATCGCAGGCCCCCTCTCTGCTCTCAGTAGTTATCTCTGCCCTTTCTAATGGACATCTCTTGACCACAGATGCCACCCTCTTTAGGGCAACTTAGCTGTTTAAGGCTGAGCCGCCCATGACTGACAGAAGCTCATGTAAAATGGGGTCTCCTTGACTCCAAGTTGTTGTTCTCTTGCTGAATCCCAAGGAAATGAGGGTGGGCTGCAGTTTCAAGGTCCAAGTTTTATTCTGACTCAAGGTGCAAATCTCCAACCTCTAGCTGCTGGCTATCAGCCCTCTTTTTCCCTAATTTACTCTCATTCCTTGCATGATAGGATTAGTTAAATGCCCGAAGGCTTTCTAACAGATGCAGATACTAGCTGACTGTCAAGATGGAGGATGAGTTGGAGAAAGGAAGATGCCTTCAAACCTCAATGGCTAGACCCTAGAATCCTTGCTTTAGTTTTAAAAGGCAAGTTCATAAAGAATTTCAATAGCAGTCAGGCTCGGTGGCTCAGCCTGTAATCCCGCACCTTTGGGAGGCTGAGATGAGTGGATTGCCTGAGCCCACGGGTTCAAGACCCATCTGGGCAGCGAGACTCATCTCTACAATAAATCAAAAAATCAGCCGGGTGTGGTAGCGCGTTCCTGTAATTCCGGCTACTCGGAAGGCTGAGGGGGAAGGATCGCCGGAGCCCAGCAGGTCGAGGCTGCGGTGGCCAGGAGTGGCCACTGCACTCCAGTCTGGGTGACAGAGTGAGACTTCAACTCAAAAAAAAGAAAAAAGAAAAAAAGAAAAAAAGAATTTCAATAGCAATCTAGATGTCACGTCCTTCCTATGAGTGATGATTAATTATTTTAGCCAAAATATCTTCTTTGATAAACCAAATTATTTCTTAAAACAAAATATTGATTTAAAATATGGAGTAGTTGTCCTTCAAACTTCGGTATTTCCAAAGGTTTGTGCTATGTCATTCCCAGGGAAAATAGTTATTCACTCTAAATTGTACTTCTTTTTCTTTGTTTCTCTGTCCCTGAGGAAAGATAAGCTTTAGTGTAATTAATCACAAGAAATTAGCAGGTCCCCAGTTTAGTTATAAATTCTGCCTTACACCTGCATAACCAAATCTCTGGCCAGGAAAACTCTGATTGAATATTGAAAGTATATATTAAATTAATTGTATTCTTGCCACTTCCAAACAGGAATATATTCTAATAAATCAAAGCTAGAAAATTAGAAACTTAGCACTTACATTTCTTATGTTGCAAGTTGAAAAGATGAAACAAACTAAAGTTGAACTCTACCTTAGCATATTTTGTATCATGAAGCCTTTTCCCCAATGTCTTTCCCACACAGGCAAAATATTCATGAGCATAACTTTAAACAAGTCCCTAACTGAATTGCTTGGCCTTTATTTGCTTGAAAAGATAAAAGTTAATACCTAATTTTTGAATATTTGACAGTTTTTCTTTCTCGTTTTAATGCTCTTGAGTTTATTTCTTGAGAAATAAAAAACTCTTTTCAATTCTACTTTCTCATTTTTTTGTTGTTTTTGTTGTTAACTTGTTTCAGACAGCTGCTTTCTTGGTTCTGCCAAGGGTCTATTTATTTATTTATTTATTTTTTTTTTGAGTTGGAGTCTCACTCTGTCACCCAGACTGGAGTGCAGTGGCTGCTCCCAGCCACCACAGCCTCGACCTGCTGGACTCCAGCGATCCTTCTGCCTCAGTCTTACAAGAAGCTGGAGATACAGGCGCGCGCTACCACGCCCGGCTAATTTTTGATTTATTGTAGAGATGAGGGCTCACCAAGTTGCCCAGGCGGGTCTCGAACCCGCGGGCTCAGCAATTCACTCACCTCAGCCTCCCAAAGCGCGGGATTACAGGATGAGCCACCAAGCCCGGCTACCAAGAGTCTAATTGTTAGTAGAAGTTGCATCAAGTATTAGTCATGAGAACTTAACTGATCAAGACTGATTCACTGGACCTATCCCTTCCCTGTAGTGGCAGGTTATATAGCCATGTCTCTAAATCCAATTCATCTTTAGTGCTTTTCTGATATGCTGAATTAGTCGTGGTGTATCATTTCCACATTGAGGCTCCTTTACTTATCTGTGTGACTGCACAAGCCACCTTCACCCAAATTTGAGAAACACAACTGAAGTCAATTAGCATAAATAAGCAGTTCTCAGAAGTAAAGTGCTTGGCTTCCTCTCACCACTGTAAAGATGGCACCTAATAGTAAGATGATCAACCTTCCCAGTTTGCCCACAATTTTCCTTTTTTGAGCACTGAAAAGTTCTTGTCCTGATTAATTCTTCAGTCCTGGGCAACTTGCAACACAAAAGAATCCACTTCTAATCTTAGTAACTTAATATGACAATGAGAAATGTCCATTTACTCGTGTTTTCTGGGGTTTCCTAATTCAGTCATAAACATGGAATATTCTAAAATCTATGACCAATTGTCTACATCTGCTTTATCCTCCAACATTAAACCCAACTTTTCTTATGTAAAAACTATTAGACAGGACTACTCAAAGTACCTGTTCCTGCTCAAAAGTGATCCCAAAAGCCGAGTTGTAGGTATCTTGACTTTGGATTTGCCTCTGTTTCAGAATGCGAAGTTACTTGATTGTAGTCTCTTGTTTTGGGTGAATTATTACTCTGTAATAGTAAGTTCCTTAAAAAGTAGGGCTCATTTGTCTTTAATGGTGAAATATTCCAAACATACAGAAAATAATAAGCACCTTTGAACCCATGACTCATATCTTAAAGTTATTACATTAATAACATAATCGAGCTGGGCTCAGTGGCTCAACCTGTAATCCCAGCACTTTGGGAAGCTGAGGTGAGTGGATTGCCTGAGCCCGCGGGTTCGAGACTCGCCTGGGCAACTTGGCGAGACCTCATCTCTACAATAAAATAAAAAAAATTAGCCGGGTGTGGCAGCGCATGCCTGTAGTTCCAGCTGCTTGGAAGGCTGAGGTGGAAGGATCGCCTGACCCCAGCAGGCTGAGGCTGCGGTGGCCGGGAGCGGCCACTGCACTCCAGTCTGGGCAACAGAGTGAGACTCCAACTCAAAAAAAAAAAATTATCATGTAAAAGTACAGTATAAAACTGAAACTTTTATTTTAGATCATTTTTAAAGATTTTAAATATTTTAAAATATGGGTATTAGCCAGATGTGGTAGCACGCACCTGTAGTTCCAGCAACTTGGAAGGCTGAGACTGAAGGATCACCTGAGCCCAGCAGATCGAGGCTGTGGTGGCCATGAGGGTGCCACTACACTTCAGCCTGGGTGGCAGAGTGAGACTCCGACTCAAAAAAAAAAAAAAGACTATAGTTAACCCAGTCTCCACATTCCACTTTTTTTCCTCTTTCCAGGAATAAGGACTGGCTGGATGGAAGGTGGTGTCTGCTTCTCACATATGATTTAGATTTTTGCCACATGTACATATACTTGTCAAAATAATGCTTCATGTGCACTTATGTAACTATCCGTTCCCCAAGATATTGTACATGTAGTAATATCTGGAGATTCTTTAGTTAAGCTGAATTGAATTTACCACCTAAATCTGTTAGTAGGGAAAACAGTAACTCCCCTGCTTTCCAAAGATCAAGTTGAAATTTAAATTGTCTAAGAGTAAAATATTAAGCTGAAATCAAGAAAGTTACTTTTTAAATAGTCTTGGCTTAGATGACAAATTCTATATTTCTTCAAATTATTCAGAAAAAAATATCTGTGCACTGTTTTCACGAACAACTTGTTTCCTTCCTGTTCTGCTATCAACAGATTCTACTCACCTCCATATGAGGTATAATTTACAAATTTTAATTTTTATAAGCCTCTCCCCATACACAGCTGCCTTGTAAACAAAAATCACCATACTGAGTTCTACATTATACTTTCCAAAATAAGAAAATAGACTCAGTTAAACAATGTATGCTCTTCCATTTTATCACTGCTTTTCTCCAAAACTACATTATCTGTTAATGTTAGTGACACCACTCAGTTTTTCTCTAAGATCTATAATTTCACCTGGTAAATATAGCAAACAAATGAACAATAAAAAATTTGTATTGTGAGAAAAAGTAAATGTTTTTAATAAAATTAGTAATAGCCTATTAGCACATTCCCCAACTGCCTCACAGTGTTTCCACTTGGAAATGGCAATGGTTACCATTTTTAAGCTTTTATGTAGCAAAAATTAGCTGATTATATCCTTAAAACTACTCTGGAATAGAAGTAAGTGACTTAACCACATGTCATGTTACTTGTAAGAGAGTCAAACCGGTAATACAACAGATATCCAAATGTTTGCCCTTCACACCATGTTAGACTACCTTAATAAAATTAGCTCGCAATTAAATTAGCACAGCTTTGTCTAACACGGTAAAGATTTGAACTTCTTCCAATCCATTCTTCTATTTTTTAGAAAAACTATATGAATACTTTCAAAGACATTTTACACATCACACCCTAGCAAAAACCAGTTCACATTTTAAATGTTGCTACATAATCTAGAGCTTTAAAATATGGTCTGTGACCAAGAGTAAGGGCATCACCGGTACCTGTTAGAAAGGCAGACTCATGCGTCCCACCCAAGACCTAATGAATCAGAATCTGCATTTTACTCATACTGCTTTACAGTGTAGCCACCTGGTCCATATGTATATGACTTTCATCCATACTGAGCCAAGTGCCTTTTATAAAAGCAGAGACGAAGCCTAATAACTATTTGTAGCTGTTCTGTGCAGGATGCCCAAAAGAGTTTAGCAAATAGCAGTGTTGAATGAAGAATTAAGTCAAATTTGATTTTGAAACAGAAAGCTCAATGTTCTTTCCTCTCATATTATTTCAACAGTCACTATTAAGACAGGTGTAACAATGATGAAGTTATCCCTATATGGAAAAGTATTAATATTCTATTTGATGTCTTAAGTAGACAAATACTGCTTTGTCCTAATAAACATAACAGAGAAAGCATCTAAATATTTATCTGTTATATTTGATAACTAGATTAGAAGCAGTATAGTACAGTGATTAAGAGCAAACTTAAGAGCTGTGTCAATTTTCTGTACCTCATTGTCTTATGTAAATCTCCTAGGATATAGATAAGTTAACTTATGTTAAGCCTGGTGCACAGTGTACCCTTAGCAAATATCACCTACAAATATCACCTACATTTAACTTGCAGAGAAAGTTCTTCCCTTCATTCTCTCCATTCTCTCAAGACAGTTTTTTTTTTTCCTGTCTTTATGTCTCCTCTTCTTCCACACACTTGACCACCTATCTCGCTCCACCTCCCTTTATTTATTTTTTTCATTCACCAATATTTATTAATACTTAAAATGTGTCAGACCTGTGCTCTTTGTTTCTCCTAAGTGTTAGGTAATGCGTCTATCCCACATTCCTTCGTAACCTTCTCTCCCACAAAGGAGCAGAAAGATATCAAATCTATGGCATCTCTCTCTTAGCAATGCCACATCCCCCAACTGCCTCACAATATTTCCACTTGGAAAGGCAATGGGTACCATTTTTAAGCTTTTATGTAGCAATAATTGGCTGATTATATCCTTAAAACTACCCTGGAATAATTATTCTGAGGGCCAAAGAAGTAAGTGATTTAACCACATCATGTCACTTGCAAGAGAGTCAACTAGGAATAGAACAGACACCCAAATGTATGCCCTTCACACCACACTAGACTAATTCAAAGGAATTAAAAAGTATCACATTAGAAGTTAAACTTGGCTGGGTGTGGTGGCTCAAGCCTATAATCCCAGCACTTTGGGGGACCTAGGCGAGAGGATTGCCTGAGCTCACAGGTTTGAGACCAGCCTGGGCAATTTGGCGAGACCTCATCTCTACAATAAATCAAAAACTTAGCTGGGCTTGGTAGCATGCACCTGTAGTTCCAGTTACTTGTAAGGCTGAGGTGGAAGGATCAACAGAACCCAGCAGGTTGATGCTGGGGTGGCCATGAGCATGCCACTGCACTCAAGCCTGGGCAATGGAGTGAGACTCCAACTCCAAAAAGAAAAAAAAAAGTTGAACTTAGCCTTTCTGCTACCAACTCCTCTACTGTCAGTAATAGTATGGCCTTTTCCTAGTGTGCCACAGTCACAAGTTATCACCTACTTTGCATTCTTTCTACCTGACTTGTGTTACATATTTCCTCATATAGTAATACTGAAGAATGTTGCTCTGCAATGTCTCCCAGACTCAGCATTCTCCAGCCATCATCACCCTGCTACAGGCTTTCTCACTTCTGAGATGTGTGTGTTACAGGCTTTCTCACTTCTGAGGGGTGTGTGTGTGTGTGTGTGTGTGTGTGTATTCCAGAAGCAATCTCTTAATGATCCTCATTACTTCCAGTTGTTATGCAGAGCATCATGCTTCTCAATGTGTTTGAAGAATCGATGGTACCTGACTTCATATTTCATCAAAGCCAATTAGTAAGAAATATTACCACTCTAGTATCTCTTTTTATTTCTTTTATTTTCAAGTTCTTTGAAACTTCCACACAGTGAAGGTGACTGGCTATTCAATAAAAGCTCAGGAGGATGCAACGTACAAGGACATGTAGGTGAGTTACACCCAGGAATAATCTTGGAATCCAAGAAGCTCTGCACAGATGGCCATTTGAGTGTGCATTTGAATATCAACATGAAAGCCATTTTCTCTTTATAGAAGAGAAACCAAAACAAATTCTAAAATCTTTACCTGTGCAGATATTGAGATTTCAGGAAGAGAAAAAAGAAAAAGGCTACAGTTCTTTTTATAAACAGAAAGATGAATTTCTATGTGTCTTCTTTTGGGTTTCTCTGGAAGTGAATCTTGAGACAAGGACTTGGCTACATAGTTTACTTGGTGAGTAGTCTGAAAAAGCAGAACTGAGGAAGTAGAGAGAATGAGACAGGGAAGGAGGAAAAACCAGTAGAATCATGTGTTATCAAGGTGTCTCTGGGCATGATTCCACAGTATCTCAGAGAAGCACATTGACTCTCACCCCTTCCCCACATTGGTCAGGGTTTTCCCTGAGGACATCACCTCCCTTACACTTCTGGGCCCCACTTTTGGAGAAGAGCTGATCTGCCTTCCCTGACTTTGGAGAAAGCTCAGAGGCAGAGAAACAGAGGAAATCTTGACTCACTTGAATATATCAAATATACTATGGTGTACCCATATCCCACATAAAATAGAATTATATACCATAAAATGTGAAAAAACTCTTATAATTTTGGTTTTGAAATTACCATGAACTCGAAATTGCAATTATTGTCTTCTATTTTTATTTATTTACTTACTTATTTTTAATTGTGTGTATTTGTGGGTTACAATATGATGTTTTGATCCATGTAAACATTATAGTAAAATTTAATCAAGCTAATTAACATAGACATTATCTCACCAATTTATTCTTTTTATGGTGAGAACATTAAAAATCTATTCTTTTAACAATTTTGAAATGTGCAATACACTATCATTAACTGTGGTTCATTTTTACACTACAATTTTTGTTTTATATTTTTAAACTGACTTTCTAAGTCTTAAACATTTGTTAAGGTTTCAAATATGTTAGCCAACTGGATAAAACAGCTCTGAAATCCCCTCAAGAACTATTCTATTTAGTAGGAACACATAGCTACAATTCTACTCAAAACCCTACCCTTTAAACAGTTGCAGACAGATACTGAGAATATAAATTCTTTGAAATTGGTAATACACACCCTAACACCAGGCAGCAACCATTCCCAGAGCAAACAAGTATGGAATATGAAGAAAATGATCAGAGAAACAAAATAACAAAAGCAGAATAAAATAAAGAACAGACCAGGAAAGAGAGATTGCTATCAATTTCACCTAGGAAAGATTCAATGATTTCCTGGTAAAATGAAATTATAAATTAGCATCAAAACCATAGATGATGGATATAATTATCATAATCCATTTAACTATTTCACTAACTGTTCAAAAAATATGTTGATTCTAAAATATTGGTTTCTATGTCTATATTAATGTTTGGGTTTTCTTTATAAAGAAGGATTACAAATCAGTACAATCCTTCCAGACATCAGTAAAGAAAACTAATAGTTTATAAAGTGTATTCTCCAGAATAAGTGAATAAAGCAAGCCTTTCTCTGCAAAATATTGTCTTAACAACACATTTTTTTTTCTTTTTGGTCTGCTTCTGTTTCATAATATGCTCATATGGAGGCCTTGTACTGTCTTTCCTCTATTCTGCAGTGTACAGGTTTCTCCAACACTATTACTAACTTTGTCATTTCCAGGAGGGCTTGAAAGGATCATTAACCATCTTTAAATCTCCAGCGGTACACAACCAAGACTGTACTACATAGGCTGACCCACGTGAAAAGAAGCTCATTGCGTACATATGTCCTCAATTCAGAAATCTGTCCTTGAGATTGTGATTCAATTTATATTTTGAAACTGCTCTTTATAGCATCTCTCCTTGGAAACTTAATTGTCACAGAGATGGTATCTTATCCAAAACAGTTGAAGTCTGATAAAGCAGAGAATCAATTTAAAGAAATCACTGTCTACACAAACTTTGAAGATATAAATATACATTCATTCACAATCTTTTGATATTAGGCCAAGTTTCTTCTTGTTTTTCACACCAATAACACATGATCTACTGTGTCAAGCTTCAATTTTCTTTAAATAGTAGTAAGAACTTAAAAGGTAAAGCAATCTAAAGGCAGAATTCATTTGGCTTTTAAAATTATTTTGCTCCTAAATTGTTGCAACTTTCTCACTGATACTAATTTGACAGCAACCGGGGATTGGGGAATATCCAAGTCCTATAATTTTACCCCATGCCCTGTTCTCTTTTATTTCTGCCAATCCAGTGCCATTTACTTGCTCAAAATCCAGTTCAAAACTGACTTTCTCAAGTGTTACACAGATCTCTTCCTCACTAGTCTCTCTTCCAATGTGTTTGCGTCATGTTACTCTGAATTTCACCACCCTGTTGTGTGGTATGTGTTCTTGTTTTATGTGTACATCTTTTCCCTCCTCCCCCAGAATAGTGGGTTCTACATATAGCAATCAATCACCACAAGGGCAGTATTTCAGACTGCTGATCATGACACTGACTTAGTGAATCCAATCAGAATTTTTAAAAATAAAATTAAATAGAATAGGAAATATCAGAGTAGAACACAAGTAGTCCATTAATGACATCATAAAAGGGTTTTTCTGGCTCAGTGTGGTGGTGGCTCATGCCTATAATCCCAGCACTTTGGGAGGCTGAGGTGAGAGGATCATCTGAACCCATGAGTTCGAGACCAGCCTGGGCAATTTAGTGAGACCTCATCTCTACAATAAAACAAAAAATTAGCCAGGCATGGTGGCGCATGCCTGTAGTTCCAACTACTTGGAAGGCTGAAACTAAAAGATCACCGGAGCCCAGCAGGTCGAGGCTGCGGTGGCTGTGGGCATGCGACTGGCATTCCAGCCTGGGTGACAGGGTGAGAACTTCAACTCAAAAAAGTTTGGGTTTTTTTGTTTGTTTGTTTTTTCAGTTTTATTTGCCTTTTCATGATTGTGTGAATTGTATCACAGTATAAATGATGTTTCTTATTGTGGTTACAGTGGAAAAGTTTAAAAGTCACTGCTTTAGGCCAGTGCTTCTCAAATTGTTATTAGCCAGCAAATGCTTATTGGTAGCCTTAAAGAAAAATCATTGCTCAATATAAAAATTAAATTTCTTCATCTTCCATTGTTTATAAATTAATACATCCAAGTACATATCCAAATATATTTATCAATATACATTTGTTCTAGCCACTGCACATACAATAAAGGAAAAAAAACACCTCAGCTCCTTTCTTTATGAATGCTACAGAGTAGTGAAGGAAACAGACAGAGGACATTTTAATCCAATACAATATACCATAAAATCAAGAAGCCATGAGAAAACAAAGAAAGTGCACCTAACTCTGCCTCTCAGGAATTGGTTTTTCACTGCCTTAAATCTTTAGAAAATTCTAATCTGTAAGAATGTCAGAATTTTAGCTGAGAACCTTCACTGCATTAAGTCAGCATTCTATATGATTAGCAAGCATGTCAGGTCACACAATGGAAGCTCAGTTTACTTGCCGGTCAGTTTTTAAATTGTTGAAGTTTTCATGAGGCAACTTACTCTTTTCTACTCATTTTTTTTCCAAGAACTTAAAGAAGAAACACAGCACACCACTCCCACTCCTTCAGGAAAAAGTTGTCTTATGTTATGTATGCTCTCTGTCTCAAGTCAACTGGCAGAAAACACTGACACTTCTGTGTAGAATGTTATTTGGATAGTAGTCTTAGGAACAATTCCTGTGAGGGGGGAAAAGAGCTGAATTGATCAGAGGAAAATTAAACTGTGAGGATTCAAACAATCCCTAGGAACTCTAGAGCTGGGATGGACCCTTGGAAATTCCCCACAATAAGACAAGAGTCTTGGCCTGTAAACCCTCATTAATATCAGTAAGGCATTGAATGTAGGCTGTCCCCAGAGAGGAGATATAACCTTGATAGTGATTCCTTAATCCTTGGGCAGTTTCCTAAGAGTGAAACAGCTATGACCTGTCAGCAGCAAACCTGCTGGGGTTGGGGATATGAGGACCTTGTTCCTGAAGAAGAATTTGGGTGGCATACCACAGCATTCACTGAACTCTCCCTGTGGTATACGTTTTCAGTAACCACTTTGCTATTTATCTTGTCTATGTTAATATCATGAGGAATCAATGTAGATTTTTAAAATACCAAATGCTTTTCTAAAAATTTCTTTCTCAGCCAAATAGTAATTCACGAGGGAAAAAAAAAAACAAAAACAAAACAGCAGTTTACTGCGGAAGCAGGTCTCTTTCATCTCTGCAATTGACTTTTTGATGATTTAAATTTAATAAAAATTTGTATTATAAATGTACCATATAGTCATGATCCTGAGAGCATGGGATAGGTAAGCTGTTCCCTCTATTAGGAATATCTTGGCTATACTCTCTGCAGAGAATTCGCTGTAGGGTATAGTCACTTAGTGGAGTAACAGGTAAAAATCCCACAGTAAGAACTTGAAAAGAAATTTGCTAAGAGTTAAAATTCACATGTTAAAGTTTAAGACTCTATCTTATTTTCTCACCCAGACTCAGATTTCAGACGCTTCTCTATGAAAGTAAAGCTTAGAGCTACCTATGGATAGTGTCCCTTAGATGATTTTTTAATTCATTCAACTACTTTGGCAAGTTGAGACCTGAAAGTTCTATATTTACATAGCAGAGAAGAAATCATTTGGGTCTGGGAATTTTAAGAGTAAGATTTTCTGTTTCACTGCCCAAAACTTAAAGAACATTAGCATGACTCCTGCATCCCAGTGAGCTTTGCGTGAGTCTGCATTTCTGTCAAAGATGGGAAGGTGCCTCCAAATGCCATACCCAGGTCCTCAAATGAATTGATACAGATTTTGAGCCATTTGATACTTCTCACTACAGGCACTAACGTCCACTATAGGAAGATTTTTATTTTGGAAAACTGAGATAAAGTAGTGCTGATTCTTGGCCATCATCCCTGAAATAATTAGCCACTGAGTTTGACTAATACTGCGACTCTGAGTCTCAGAGTATATTCCTAGCATAAAATAGGACACCTGGTTGAATAAATGTATTCAAATTGTTTCTGGAAAGAAATACATTGCAGATATCTTAGAGGATGAACTTAGCTAGGCTGGGAAAATGTTCCAGGTAATGAAAACAGAATGGGAGGGAGAACAGTCTGTTTGGGTGATTACAAGTGAGTCTGCATGACTGGAGCAAGAAGGAACATTGGAAGGCAAGAATCTGGAAAGGTGTGTAGATGTAAGACCATCAGAAATTGTGTATGCTGCATAAAATTTTTCTTAAACACGATGTTAAGTCATTGAATGGTTTAAATGCAGCAGGTGTAGATGTGATCAAATGTGCATTTTTAAAACAGTTTGAGTACCATGGAAAGAAGGCCTTTTCTACTTACTAGAATCATGATACAAGTTTTTGAAAAATATTAACAGTGAGGAATTCATGAGAGATTATACAGTTTAGTCTTTGGGAAGAGTCCGCCTTAAAGTTAGTAGCAGTAGCTGAAAACATACTGATGAACATTCTTATTGATAAAGCGGAATGCAGCTGTGTTCAGCAGTAAAATAAATGTTCATAAAACCAGCTCTTTTATTTTGAAACTGATACTGATAAAACAAACTGTGTAATTTTTGTGAAGAGTCACAAAGGAAAATATTAATAAATTTGATTTCCCCAAATAGAAATGTCACTATATCTGCTATGAATTGTTATATGTGTTGCCACAAAAAAAAAAATCATATGTTAAAGCCCTAACTCCCTAAGGTGATAGTATTAGGAGGTGGTACCTTTGGCCAGTAATGAGGATGCAAGGGTGGAGCCCTCATGACGGGATTAGTGCCCTTGTAAGAAGAAACATTGAGAGCTTGCTTTCTCTGTATTTTTCTCTCTGTCTCTGTCTCTCTCTCTCTCTCTCTCTCTCTCTCTCTCTCTCTCTCTCTTTCCCTGACCATCTCTCCCAGAATATGCTAATTTTCTATACTAATTTGAAGTACGACTGATCCAGTTTTTTTCTCAACTTTCCAACAAATCTCTCTGAGAGAATGATGGACCTACATCTTCTCTACCTTAGTTCCTATTGTTAATATATAGCCAATTTTTAAACCTAATTGTTTATATGCCTATTGTGGCTGGCTGGCATCCTCCAACATACCCAACCAATCCAAGCCTCCAATGCCCTCAACTGATGGAATACCTCATTAGTAAGAACAATACTCTTCAAATAATCGTGACATTTTTGTATGCTATCATATTGGCCGTTGAGAACATAACAACCACCGTAGTGTCATTACTCTGGAAACTGTCAACCAGACACATTATGAACTGGAAATAATAGAACCAGTATTATCATTATTATTATTGGTATTATTCTCTGATAGCAAAGGAGTTGGGCA
>NW_007247766.1:252158-260083 GCF_000164805.1 Carlito syrichta | reverse complement strand
TCTCTCTCTCTCTCTCTCTCTCTCTCTCTCTCTCTCTCTCTCTCTCTGACCAATATTACTAATACATGGTAATATGTTATAGCAACTTGAACTAAGACAATATCCAAAACCATACACAAACTTTAAGACAAACAAGTTAAGCAAAATAGTTGAAAGATATATAAAATAAAAGAGTTGCTATTGTTAATATATAAGGAATTTTTATAACTAAATATATCTATAAATATACTGGTACAAAAAAATCAAAGAACAGTAAAGAAAAATCCACAAGGTCAATGCCAATGAAGGTGGTTAATACCTCATTAGTAATAAAAATACAAATTCAAATAATCATGAGATTTTTTTAACCTATCAAATTGGCAAATTTAGAAAATAACACCCAGGGTAGTGAGATTACACTGGAAACTGTCAAAAACTCAGATTATGAACTGGTAGTAATAATACCAGTATTATCATTATTATTATTGGTATTATTTTCTGATAGCAAAGGAGTTGGGCAGAATGTGTCAAGAGTCTCAAAAATGTTTAAACCCTTTTTTATCTAGTTATCTCTTTTTCCTTGAATTCTTGAAAAATTAGAGAAATGGCATAAATACAGTCATCATAAAAGGGTCAATAGGCCTCTTGGTTGCAAGTGATGAACCCTAAGTAAGTAATTCATGAATAAATAAATCAGCAATTACAGCACATGGTGTTTATCCAGCCAATTTGTAACTCAATATGCTGAGTAAGATTTGAGATTAGTGCTGAAATCTGGCCATTGGTGTGACAAAATGTTGAAAGGGGTTTATAAGTCCAAAATGAAGAAAAATGATCTATGCTAATATAAGTAGAAATAGGGAGACTTGGTTTGAGGCAGCTGGTTCCCAAGGAAGGATAACTAAGGAAGCTAAGCCAACAGCAAGGAGGCACAGCATGTAGTTTCCTAGCTTCTATTAGCCATGTAAGTAAGATGAATGAGGGGAAAATAACAGAATTTATAGGAGTGTAATTCTGGATACCTCGTAAGATTACAAGACACTTTATTTCCTTCCATTAAATTTTACTTTTCAAGTTTTTGTACTGAGTATATATCCTTACTTTTTGTTCACTCAACCAATATTGAATGAATACTAATTCCTTGCACAACACCATTCTAGGTGCCAGTGATGAATTATGGAACTAAATCATCATAGACCCCCTGCCCTCCAAGAGCTTGCATTTTCCAAGGGGAGATAGACAAAAAGAAATCGATGCAATAAATGAGAAAATTCAATGACATTTAATAGAAGGTGATAGTCATGGAAAGGAAAAGCAAAACTAAATAAGGGTAAGCAGGAGTGCCAGAAGGGAGAGCGTGTGTATTTCAGATAGCATGGCCGGAGGAGTCCTCACTGAGACTGAGACATTTGAGGAAAGACTTGAAGATAAGAAAACTTTTAATATTTTATTTTACAAAAAAATGTTCTCTTATTTTGTTCATGCTGTCATAGCAAAATATATGACTCTGGGTAATTCATAAATAATAGAAATTTGGCCAAGCCAAATTTGGTGGTGGCTTCTGCCTGTAATCCCAATATTTTGGGAGGCTAAGAAGGGAGGATCATTTGATGCCAGGTGTTCGAGATCAGCCTGTGCAACTTAGCAAGATCCCTATTCTACAAAAAAAAAAAATGAAAATTACTAGCCAGGCATGTGGCACATGACTATAGTTCCAGCTACATGGGAGGCTGAAGCAGGAGAATAACTGGAGCACAGGAGATAGAGGCTGAAGTAAACCAAGGTCATGCCACTGCACTCAAGACTGGGTGACATAGTGAGGCCCTGTCTCTTTAAAAAAAGAAGAGGGAAGAAAAGAAAAGAAAGGAAAAGAAAAGAAAAGAACTTCTCCCAGTTCTAGAGGCTAGGAAGTCTAAGATCAAGGCGCTAACAGGTTTAGTGTCTAAACCTTAGCCTAAGGAAGGCTGGTATCTGCTTCCAAGGTGACAACTTGTAGCTGTGTCCCTGGGAGAGAACAAGCACGTTGACTTTGTACGGCAGAAGGACAGAATGACATAAAGGACCTTGCTGGTTCCCTCCAGCACCTTTATAAAGCACTAATCTCATCTGAGAGGGGGGCACCTTCATGGCCTAATTCCCCCCTAAAGGCTCTGTCTTATAATACTATTGCATTGGGGATTAATTTCAAAACGATTTTTGGAGGGGACACAGATAATTCGAATCATAGCAGAAGGTATAGAGTTTGGTTGTGGTGGGCAGAAGACTAAAGGATTGTCTTCTAAATTCTAACCATACTTAGTCTTCTAAACATATTTAGACAAAATATTCTAAATTCTAAATTCTAACCATACTTAGTCTTCTAAACATATTTAGACAAAATATTCTAAATTCTAACCATACTTAGTCTTCTAAACATATTTAGACAAAATATGTTTCCCTTTTGGGAATGGGGTTTATTGACATTTGAATCCATTCTCAGGGAAATATACTTAAGAACAGAAAAAAATAAATTTTACTGATACACACTACCCAGGGTAATTTTGACTGCAAAAGGCTTTTGAAATTCCTTTTCTTCTTTTATTTCACTCTCTAATGCAACAGTAACTGTATGTTTTGTGCTTCCTCTGACAACTAAAGAACCACTTTTCTACCTCCCAAAAGGACTTTAGGACTATGACTGGATCACAATACATGGTTTACTCAGGACACCTTGTGCCCATTAGTCATTACCTGCTTGAAAGCACAATAGCACAAAGGGTACAAGGTACCTTTTCTGCATTTCTCATCTTGATTCAATCTGTCAAGTATGCAAAATCTAAAGAGCAATTTCAAATGAAGTTAATATAAGGGGCACTGGGAGCATAATATAAGACCCCTTTCAAATAATTCCTACTCTTTCCTAAATACTTGTCATTATCTTGGTTCTGGTGCTTTCAATCCTTCTTATTTGGTCTTAAAATTAAAATAAAAATTTGCATTCATAAAAAGTCCCAGACAGAACATTTTAATGGTTGACATATGGCAGTGCCTCATTTTGTTTGTTATACCCTTACATTTGAATAATTCTTTACAGATTACAAAGTCCTTTTAGATGCATATTAGAGACTCTGAGAGCCAGAAAGGAGTTCTTACAAATTATTAAATCATCTCATTATTTCATTCAATCCTCATAACAATCTTATGAAGTTGTTATGCAAGTATTGTTACATCTATTTTATAGTTGAAAATAAGAGTAGAGGGTTATTCAAAAACTTTTGTAGATTACAGAGTTGAAAAGTGGGAGAATTATAAATCACATCAGAATTCTGACTCCCAGTACAGTGCTTCTTCCAAAATGCCATCCTGTCACAACACTAATTGATGTAAGAAAATTTTTTTAAACTCAGTGAATTTTCTAGAAAACCAGGCTTTATCACTTTGTCAAAATTATAAATATTCGTTATTCTTTCTTAAATATTACACTTTTATATACCTGTAGACAATAGCTCTGTGTTATCTTTTAAAGGAAGGCTCTGCTCTACCTTGTCCCAAAGTAATAAACAATTATAGAAAAACGTCAATAAAGTATGACAGAAAATGTTGATACTAAAAATCAAAATTTTGATTTTAGTGTGAAACGCATTTGTGTTAAAGACAACTGTTTGAAATTAAGGCATAAAATCCAAAGGGCATTTCTGGTGTATGTTACACTGAACACCTACAGTGTTTGTCCCCCAGTGCTACCCCCAGGAAAGCACCATTCGGTTAGGAGGGGCCAGGTGTGTAGTGGGAAGCTGCCTGCTGGGGGCGCAGGGCTTGGCCTTCAGGGGCCTAGAGACCTGATTTGAATCCTAGTCTATGACCCAGAATCTATGTGATCGCCTACCTGCATGACCTTCACTTCTTTGGGTCTCAGTTTTCTCTTCTATAAATTAGTGATAATCCCCACTTCCCGTAGTGTCTAATATATCTTCCATTTCCCCCTAGACCTGTTCTTTTTTACTTCTCTGCCCCAATTCTCTGCTGACCTCTAAGGACTGCCCTCCAGGCTTCTGGGCTGTCTGGATTATGACTGATTTCAGCCAATGAAAAGGACTTCAGAAGATCAGAAAGAAAGAGGAGGGAGAGTATGTGCACGTTTTTCCTCCTGCTTTCTCCTTCCTCAGCAGGGATGTTCCATGATTACAGCTCAGACTGACAATCACCTCTTACTGGCTCCAGCTCTGAATCTGGCCAGGAAAACCATTTCTCCTCTGCCCCTTTATGTCAGGAGCTGATCTGCCCCTTTATGTCAGGAGCTGATCATGTGCTAACTCCAACATTCCTTGTTGGTTACTTTTACCCTGCCCACATCTCTATAAACAGTTCCTTCATTTAAAAATGCCTTCAAAAGCCCTAACTAAATGCAATGTCTGTGACCTGCCAGGATCTGGATTGACTACACTGCTTCAATAAATACTAGCTATTGTGGCTCAGTCTGTAATCCCAGCACTTTGAGAGGCCAAGGTGAAAGGATTGCCTGAGGCCGGGAGTTGGAGACTAGCCTGAGCAACCCAGTGAGACCTCATCTCTACAATAACTCACAAAAATTAGCCAGGCGTGGTGGCGTGTATCCATAGTTCCAGCTACTTGGAAGGCTGAGGCAGAAGGACTGCCTGAGCCCATCAAGTCAAGGCTGAGGTGGCCATGAGCGTACCACTGCACTCCAGCCTGGGCAACAAGAGTGAGACTCCAACCCAAAAAAAAAAAAAATACTAGCTATTATTACCACAAGTCCTAAGCTCCCTGGAGTTATCTCCCTTAGGGAGTTATACATTTGGAAAAAATGAACAAATGAAAGGCAAGAGAATCGTGGAAGTTTCTTATTTTTAAAAAGGGGCATTGAGCTGGACCTTGAAGAAGAAACATGGCCAGCAGCATGGTAGGGGGGAGTGGTTGTGCCCACTAATTATACATCTTTTTAATGGCACCTGAACATATTTTTTTTTTAATCTGAGAAATTAGTATGGAAATCAGGACAAGAAATGAGTAAAGAGGAGAATCAAAGGTGGCACTTCTTTTCTGTGCATACTCTCCATCATCCACTCCAGCCACCTTACCCCACGACCCCCACTTGAGAATGCAGCTAGAATTTCAGTGAAGTGCATTTCTAGAAGGAAAGCAGTAATGTGCAGAAACGTATTGAGCATGATGCTTGAGGAATAATAAAAGACTAAAGGCCAGTGGGAGAATTTTGTTTCTCTTTCTAGACATTGTCTATTTCAGCGCCAGGCTCTCGTGCTCTCAAATATCGTGATATCTACCCACTGTAGCTTCTGTCCTTTCTTCCTTGACCTCCTTTCTCCTTGTTGCTGAATCATGCCTTCCAGGAGGATTATACATAGGTTCACTTAGTACTCAGTACTACCTGAAGCAATCAATAAAAGTATTGACAAAAGTGTCAGGCAAATGATTTCCCTGGAGTCATGTCATTCAAAACTGTTATTTTTTTTTTTAAAAAATCACACATCTATTCTTTTTTTTTATGGAGCAAAATGTTTTACTCTTTTTTTTTTTTTTTTAATTAAGGGATTACTATGCAGCAGGCTCTGTGCTTGGTTGTGAGGATAAGGACCATGAAGACTGTTCCTAAAGTCTCCAGAGTTTGGTGACATCTAGTCAGACCACAAAGGTGACCCAGATGCAAAGACTAGCAAAACTGTCACAACGATGAGGTTTAACATAGTTTTTACTCAGGAACCACCACACTAATAAACAAGCAGTGCAACAGACACAGTTATCAAGAATGCACATGTGTGGCTATGATCCCCAAAGCCTCCCATGTTCTTAAGGAGATGCTCCTGACATTTGGTAGTAAGTGAGAAGCCATCAAACCAGGAAGCAAAGAGCTCATTGGCTGGTTGACTGCATTTGATGTTGCCACTTGTCCTCAGTTCCAGCCCATGCCTCCCTTTTTTATTCTGTTCTGTGATGTGGGGCTTGGATCTGCCAACTACATTTCTGACTCCTTTGACGGTTGGTTTCATTGGAGGACAAGAAATAAACTTACTTCCCCCAACCCAAAAGAAACAACACTTAAGGAAAACAATATTCTCCAATGTGCATGATCTCTTGACAAAATAACAGACATTTAAAATTATCCTAGCAATGGTTTTTAGTAATTCAACATTGTCATCAAATTCTGTATATGATATCACATTGAATTCACATAGGGAGTTATAAAAAATATTCATGCCTGGTCCCCACCCTCAGGTGCTATGATTTAAGTGCAATGAGGTATGGCCTGGGCACTGGAAATTTTTTAAAGCTTCCAGGAAGAGTTTCAAGCACCAGTGAAAAACCATTGTATTAGATCATAAGTATTTTTTTCAACATAGAATTTATCAACTTATTCTATATATACAAGGATGACCAAAAAAAACTCCAGAATTTTTAATTTTAAAAAGTGTATTTATTTTTACATGTTTAAACTTCAGTCACTTTCAAAGTACTCTCCACCTATTGATGCAATTCACCTATTGAGATGCTTCTGCCTTTTTTTGTTTCACCTCTTCCACATCAGCTAAATGTTTCCATTTGAAGAATTTTTCATCCAGGGGAACAAAAACAAGTCGTTTGGGGCAAGATCAGTGAATAAGGATGGTAGGGCACAGAGGTTATGCCATTTTTTTTGGCAAAACTGTTCAACATTCAGCAAGGTGTGGGCGAGTGCACTCGTAAATCACCCATCATGAAATGTGCGAATGTGCTGAAAGAATCTCCAGGAAAAAAATTCACTAAAGCCAAACAGCCTCTCGCAACAGCACTAGCTGGTACACCAATGCCAATGGGTTCCCAGAATACTTATCTAGCAGGAGAAGCCTATACTACAAGGGGCCTCCCCTCCAAAAAAATGATTTTACTTTTTTTTGGATCAGATAGATTTTTTTTTTAAGTGACAGAGTATTGCTCTGCCACACAGGCTGGAGCGCAATAGGCACAATCACTCTTCTATCATTTTATTTTCATTAAAAGTAAAAAATAGAAATTAGTTATCAATTAAATAGTTGAATTGAGGCATGCAGTCTAAAATACCTGGGTCTCAGCTCTTACAGTGTATCTATGAAGGCCTGGAAAACACGGGATTTTCTGGGCCTGGGCTTCCTCAGCTATATCGCAAAAAAATAAACTAAGATTTACTGACTAACAAGCATGTTCCCCCAACACTGTAAAGTATCATCTCATTTACCCCACACTCAATTATCAATTTTGTGATTATCTATCCCTTTATTATAGTTGAGAAGATTGGAACTCAGAATATTAAGCAACTTTCCAAGGCCACATTCCTGCTAAGTATGCAAATCAGGACTTGAAACCAGGTCGAACTGACCCCTACATTCAGGCTCATTGTGATGACATCAGAAGCTCTTTGGAGTTCCCCAGAGCCTTCCAATATTGTAGAAATATCCATGATTAGTGTAATCAAAACTGCCACTTGTTCAGGAGTGTTTTATCTCAGGGTAAAGATTAGAAAGCAGTTGACTTTTTTTTTTTTTTTTGTCAAAAAGGGTAAAGTGACAGGCTCAGTAAAAAAAATCCTTCTACTTATTGAGATTTAATAACTTCTTATATCTAGAGGCTTAACAAATGTGTGGAACCTAACTGCAGATTGTCACTCAAATAAGAAAAGCTACTCAATGCATTAATAATGAAATATAGGAACAACAACAAAAAAATAAGAGATGGCAACACTAGAAAGATGATCTAGATGAAAATCTGGTGATACAGATTAATGTGTAACATTCATCTTCAATAATGATTTTATAATTCTATTTTTTCTAAAATGTTGATACAATATAGGTTACTTGGTGAGACCTCATCTCTACAATAAATCAAAAATAGCCGGGTGCAGTAGTGCGCACCTGTAGTTCCAGCTACTTGGAAGGCTGAGGCAGAAGGATCGCCGGAGCCCATCAGGTTGAGGCTGC
>NW_007247766.1:245971-252001 GCF_000164805.1 Carlito syrichta | reverse complement strand
TCAAAAAAAAAAAAAAAAAAGATTTAAGGATGTTTGCAAAAAGTTTTATTAACTTTTTGTAGGCATACTATCACTAGCACCAGTAAAATACAACACAATGTTTACAGAGACTTAAGAAATGAATACAAAGTGTAAATTCTTCAATCTCATTACATAACACTAATTATTAGAGCCAATAATCTATCAGAATATTGAGTTGAATATAACTCCAAGAAGAACTATTTCCCAACTTTGTGCTGTAATAACGTAAAAAACCATAATAATCTTTAATAGCTTGCTTGACATAAGTAACTCCATTTTATAACAGTCTCCATTTTAACTGTTCATGTACAAATGTGTGAAACCTAACTGCAGATTGTCACTCAAATAAGAAAAGCTACTCAATGCATTAATAATGAAATATAGGAACAACAACAACAAAAATAAGAGATGGCAACACTAGAAAGATGATCTAGATGAAAATCTGGTGATAAACCCCCTGCATAACCTTCCCGTAATCACATCTGTAGCCTTCCCATAATCACAAGCCCGCATTCCTGTTCCCCTCAGTGCTTGGAATCTACCTAATTGCAAATTCCATAGCTATCTGTACCCTTTTGCAACCAAATGTTCTGCCAAAAATGTAATCATAACTGTACAGCTTTTGTGGTTTTTGCCTTTATAATAAACCCCCTGTTCACTCTGTTTAGGGTTGAGAGTTCTTTATGGCACTAGCCTGCTCTCCACTGCCAGCTAATAAAGGACTCAAATTCGACTTTCTGAGTGTTGGCAACTTCTTTCTCGAACTGTTTGGAGGCCCCAGTAAGATTCGACAACCTTGGGAGGTGGCCTCGCTCCAGCAATCCCCAGCATGGTGGCGAAGTTATAAGGGAGGTGCCCCCTGGGATATTCCAGCGCCCCATAAGCTCCCACCTGGCCCGGAGGGAGTTGGAACAACTGCTTGCTTCCCATTGCCTCAAAAATACCTGAGTCTATCTGCAGTCTCCTAAGAGGGAAGAATCTGTTCTGTTTGTGGCCATAATTCTATTTAAAGGGAGTCACAGCCTGACAAGACCGTCCCTTGGACACTATTCATTAATCCTAGAAATTGGTTGAATAGAATCACGGTTCAGTTTCTGATTTCAGTTTTGATTTGCCT
This sequence comes from Carlito syrichta, assembly GCF_000164805.1. Taxonomy (NCBI): domain Eukaryota; kingdom Metazoa; phylum Chordata; class Mammalia; order Primates; family Tarsiidae; genus Carlito; species Carlito syrichta. The sequence goes on along the minus strand of NW_007247766.1, from coordinate 250,863 downwards.
TTACTGGCATTCTGATTTCAGCTTTGATTTGCCTTTACTGGTATTCTGATTTCAGTTTTGATTTGCCTTTACTAGTTTTTGACAACATGGGGTCTCAGACTTCTCAACCCTCCAGTCCCCTGGACTGTATAATAAAAAAAGTTTTCTGCTGGATCTCGGAGGACAACTGATGGTCTGTGCCTAGGACTGCTCCCTAGGGAAATAAGAAGGTCCTTGAAGGAACATTAGGACTGCCAGTGCCCATATGGGTGGGAGGCAAAGTGCTTGGATTATTTGCTCTTTTCTTTTCTGGTTGGCAAAGCAACTTCACGAAGAACCCTGAAACTCCAACAGCTGCATGGAATGCCTTTCTGCATCTTCAGTGAGTCATCCCTCATTTATCATCCACGGCACCTGACCCCAGCCTCTAGCCTTCTCACCCCACTTCTCCCCACTGTTTGCTAACCCCCTGGCAGCAGCCCTACTTGCTGCAGCAAGTCACCACCCCCACATGTACTTGGGACGCCCATTCAGGTTTCCACATAACTTAACAGGTCTCTCCTCAAGGGGGGTGACTGTGACAAAAAAAATTGGGGTTTTTATTTGTTTGTTTTTTATATAATAAATCTCTCAAGTTATATCTAAACTGGGACTATATCAACCTTCTTCCCAAATAAAAGTAAAGGGATCATGTAAATTAATACTGTTAACTAACTACAAAAAAGGTCAATTTTAATTTGTTTTTCCAACCAAACATACAAGTGCTCTAATAAAATTTTACTTCCAACTTTACCATGTGTTAACACATTAGTACTAAGTAACACCACTATTTGTTATATCAGGCTCACTAAAGTTGTATTTTATAAACAAAAGACTAAATCACCTATTGTGCCTAACTAGCACCCTCTTATGAGACAGTTAAAGCTTTAAATGCTAAACACGCTGCGTAACATGGTAAGGTTTGGGAACTGGCCATTCCAACCTGGTTAAGAAACTTTTACTAATCCTAGTACTTCTGCCAGATGAATAAAATACTGGGTACTCTGTGTGAGCACAATGAGGATGGGAACAGTAATTTATAAGGGTTTTTAACAACTTTGGCTACTAATAATTATAAATAAGTAGGAACAGATCATTATATATCCATGTGGTCTGTTCACTCTTATGGGCTTTACATCAGACTGTCACAGAGAAATGGTTAAAAAAGTTTCATATGTATAACCTATTAAAAAAGAAACTTTTAAGGTTTTTTTTAACCAAAACATGAAAAAATGAAACAGTGCCAACCTGAAGGGCAGTAGAACCAGAGGGCCTAAAAGGTAACCCAATTGGCAGTCACAGTTGGTGACCACAGCTCCAAGTGCCCATCAAAGACTTGGTAAAAACAAACCTTCTAAGGGGATGGTGTTCAATGCTTATGGTTACAGTCTGTGGGGGCACTGAAAGCATAGTTGCCCCAAAAGGACTTAACCTCCTGGACCTTGTACACTCTGCAGGCTAGAAAGCCACTGGGAAGCAGGTGCACTCTCTTCTGAAGAGAGAAGTGACCACTTGGCTCACAAATGGTGGCCACTTATGGACGCCTGGAAATCTACTAAACTGCTTGGCACACGCTCACCATCACCCCAATAACTCCCCAGGTAAATATTGGGACACTGAAACCCAAATTAACTTCTTAATATGACACAGGTGCCAGTCTTTTGGTCCTGGTCATCCATGTTGAAATCATATAGTCTTATCCAAAAGTATTTTCTCCTTTAAACAACAGAGAGGGGAAGAAACAAACAAAATTCAATTAGCCCACCCTTACTATCTTTGTTACCAAAAAGAAAGGTTTCTCTAATAGAATCGGTCATGTGCACTCATCTCCCCACCTGGGATTATTGCCACCAGCTCTTTTTAACCCTATTTACCTCTGAGAAGTGAGAACGCATCGGAGTTGAGGCTAAAAATCTATTCTGGCCTCAACTGCTGGTACACAGAAAGAAAATCAGGAAATGTTAGATGAGGTTTTTCCCTCTTTTTGCCCAGATTGGGACCCTAACACTTTGGCAGGGTCCAAGGCATTAGATACCTGTCACTGGACTCTATTAGCTGGTTTGAGGGGAGCAGCCTGGAAATCTATCAATCTTTCTAAAACTACTGAGAGTCTCCAGGGTTCTGAGAATCTCTGGGGGCATTTCTTGAACACCTACAGGAGGCTTTTTGTACTTATACCCCATTTGATCCCTCAGCCCCTGAGAATGCTTGAGCGTCAATTTGGCATTTGTGGCTCAAGCAGATCCGGACATCTGAAAAAAGTTGCAAAACTTGATGGTTTTGCAGGAAAGAATATTTCTCAGTTGCTCAAAGTAGCCCAAAAGGATTTTAATCTCTGGCTAAATAAGTAAATTTCAGAGTAACTGTGACCCTGTTGGCCTTCTCAATTCAGTCTCTCTATGGTAAGATAACATCTTAACCTTTAGCATGCCAAACATCCTGATACAACTCCTATTTCCATAAATGTAGGAAATAATTTTAATTTATAAATTTACTTGGCTTAAATCTCTCCCTTCTCCCTTCCCAAGTGGTTAAAAAGCTCATTCACAGTAACTGTCCTTGGACATAGTAACTTAAAGGGAACATGAACCTCAATGCTTTCTGCCTTCAGCTTTCAAAAAGTTTATTGCTAGCCTAAGATAACATCACTAAAATTAGAAGATGGCGAGAGTTTACTGCAGATTCTGACAGTGCAGATTTTAAATGTCAGGCTAGCTCAATAAAAAATAGTAGAATAGCTGGTGATGGTTTTATAAAACCTACACATTGTTTGTTTCCCATTCTCTAATATGCCTGGTCTTTTATATGGCACTCTACAACCTAACTACATGTCTCTAATGTTTTCAATTTTTTTTCTTCAGACTTTGTCAAAGTGGCTGTATTTCCTTGTTAAAGTACAACTATGAATAAATTTACAAGAAAATATTTCAACTTATGTTGATAAATTAGAGGCTTTAGCTAATTGTACATATAATTTATGGAACTACTTTCACTTTTCCAGCATTGTTTCTGGGGCACTGTCCTTTTTCATCATTGTTTGCTTAATAATTTTTGCCAGTGCTTGCACTCAATATTTTATTAAATCCAAATAGTATTCAGTTAAGGTACCACTGTTTCCTATTGGTGCCCTTGAAAATAGGTAGGGTACATCTCTACAGCCCACCTCAGCAGGAAGCAGCTACAAAAAATTGATCTTTGCCCCATTTCCCAGAATCATAAGAATATTTCCAAGGGTAGGAGTGGGGAATAGAGGGACAGACCAAGAGTGGGAAGTCATTTTTTATCTTGTTCCTAAACCATAACACAATGATGAAAAAGTAGAGGCTATGTCCAGGAGCAATACATGCTCTAGGTAAAAATTACCTTTGCTAACTTTGTCTTTTCAGAAACACAGACTCCTTAAGCATGACCAGTACCAGCCTATTGTAATTTGTCTTTTTTAGAAACCCAGACATCACAAGCATGACCAGTATTGACCCATTGTATACTCAGTGCATGGTGACCAGGACCCACCTCAGGGTCTCCAAGACATCCACAAGTTGTCAACACGGAAGTCACAGCAGTCACGTCTACCAGACTGCAATATCTCCAGGGGAAAGGATTTAAGCCAGGGCTTGGGGGACTACAGGGCCACACTCATCTAGCGTGTAGGCTCGCTTCCTGTCTGTAGAAAGTAAACTTTTCTCTTCTCTTTTACCTTTGGAGAAGGGGCCAGCACCAAAGGAGAGCTCTGTGTAGTGCTAGAGAAATCATACGATTTTTATGCCAACAAATCAGGGGTTATTAAAAACACCCTCCAGAAGGTCCAAGAAAATTTGGACAAATGACAAAAAGAAAGGGAAAATAATAAATCCTGATTTTGATCCTTGTTCAATTGGAACCCATGACTAACAACTCTTGTTATTGGTCTTGTTGGATCCCTCATACTTCTCTTCCTTGGTTTGCTCATAGGCTGCTATATAATAAATTGGTTTATTCATTTCATCAAACAATGGATCAGTTCTGTAAAACTCATGTATATAAGACCCTACTACAATATACCTATGACTGATGAGTCAACACATTGACTCATGAACAAATCAAAGGAGGGAAATGTAATAATGTAGAAAACCTATAATAACCTTTGACTTGCTTAACATAAGTAACTCCATTTTGTAACAGATTCTCCATTTTAATTGTTCATACCCAGAGATGACCCCCTGTATAACCTTCCCGTAATCACAGATTGTAACCTTTCCATAATCACAAGCCCACATTCTTGTTCCCCTCGGTGCTTGGAAACTCCCTAATTGAAAATTCTGTAGCTATCTGTACCCTTTTGCAACCAAATGTTCTGCCAAAAATGTAATCATAACTGTACAGCTTTTGTGGCTTTTGCCTTTATAAACTCCCTGCTCACTCTGTTTGGGGTCAAAAGTTCTTTATGGCACTAGCCTGCTCTCGATTGCTGGCTAATAAAGGACTCAAATTCGACTTTCTGCAGGTTGGTGACTTCTTTCTTGCACTTTGGCTATAACTGTGCTGTGGAATCATTAGGTTCCATGATACTAAAAGTGTTTCATGACAAGTTTGAGAAGTTTTAATTGTCTTATATTAAGATTGCTAAAATTCTACTAGATTCTGTAGTCAAAAAATTATAGTTTAAATTTTATTTAATCCCATTTTTTAAAACTTGCATGAACTTGAAACTTTTTTCCTCATAACACCTGTCAATATCTATCATGAATTTATACTCTTGTAAAAGGAATTTCAAATTTCAGAGCTATTTTGGTTACTTTAAATTTTAAAGGTTAAGTTTTAGAAACATTAATTGAGTTAGGATAAACACAGGAACCCCCTAAAAAATTTTTTTTTTTTTTTGAGTTGAAGTCTCA
>NW_007247766.1:245331-245778 GCF_000164805.1 Carlito syrichta | reverse complement strand
GGCTGATTTTCTGATTTATTGTAGAGATGAGGTCTCGCCTGCCCAGGCGGGTCTCGAACCTGCGGGCTCAGGCCATCCACTCACCTCAGCCTCTCAAAGGCGCGGGATGACAGGCTGAGCAACCGAGCCCGGCTCCACCTAAAATTTAAAAGTGCACATTATTTTATTCTTCCCCCCATCACTGCCCTTGAAATCTAGTAACTGTTGCTAATACTGAAGGTAGCACAACCATCAGCACTGAGTCCCCAATAAGCAGGAGATAGACGCAAAGAAAAATTGCACATCCCAGGAAAAATCTTCACTGGACCTAGGTAAGAAATGAGCTCTGATTGAAACTCCCAAATCCCCAAGAATGTGTCTGTGCCTTTAGTCATTAAATAGCAACTGCTAAGCCGGGCTCGGTGGCTCAGCCTATAATCCCGTGCCTTTGGGAGGCTGAGGTGAGTG
>NW_007247766.1:231197-245311 GCF_000164805.1 Carlito syrichta | reverse complement strand
TCCCTGGGCAGCGAGACCTCATCTCTACAATAAATCAAAAAATCAGCCGGGCATGGTAGCACATGTCTGTAATTGCGGCTACTTGGAAGGCTGAGGCGGAAGGATCGCCAGAGCCCAGTAGGTCAAGGCTGCGGTGGCCACTGCACTCCAGTCTGGGTGACAGAGTGAGACTCCAACTCAAAAAAATAAAAATAAAAAAATAACAACTGCTTTATTTTATGCCTTTGACTCAGTAATGTGTAATGTTAATTATTCACCTCATAAACTAAAACTCCCAGTGTAAGTGAAGAACTGTAACCAACAGAAAAATAGGCAGCCCCAAATTGTCCAAAGCAGTTGTACTTTTAAAAATGACAGGATGAATGCAATCTGAACACTGGCTTATGTCAGCAAACACTTAGGATCTAAACTCTGATTAGAAAATATACTAAATAATGGTCACAAGACATGCAATTTCTGTTCATCAATAGTTAAGATAGATAAGACAATGTCTGTATTACTATAAATAATACAATGTGTTTGTGTTGCTTTGAGCAGGTCTTAGTAAATATACCAAACCTGTCTCCCTGAATTGAGAATAAACCTCTTTTCTCCCTGTTCTCTGCCTCTGGTATCTCACTGGCCATAAGATTAAGCAGTCAGTTGTTTCTTTGGATAATAACACTCTAGACTAATAGTTGATAGTAGATATCTACACACAGCTTGATTTTCTAACTTCAAGTGTATGTTTTCTATCTTTTTATTTTAAAAAAAATCATATACCCTCAATAAAGATAAAGACCTCTTACATGTTCATCAAACATAATTTTGTTTTTTTAAAAAATGTTTAGTATCAAGATTAGACTACAGAAAAGCTATCATAAAGAATAAAGCCTTTTTAAAAAATTTTCTAGAACTAGGAATGATGAGTGGATCTTATAGAGGCAGATTTTAGCTCTATAGAATTAAGAACTTTAAAAAATAAATTCTAGCTAACCCTAGTAGAATTAGCTACCTTGTAAAAGAGTGAGCCTTCCATCTTTAGAAACAGAATGACACTTGGCGAGACCTCATCTCTACAATAAATCAAAAATTAGCCGGGCGAGGTAGCACGTGCCTGTAGTTCCAGCTACTTGGAAGGCTGAGGCGGAAGGATCGCCGGAGCCCAGAAGGTCGAGGCTGCGGTGGCCAGGAGCGGCCACTGCACTCCAGTCTGGGTGACAGAGTGAGACTCCAACTCAAAAAAAAAAAAGAAACAGAATGACAAGTTAAATCAGACTTTTTCAAGGATTCACCTAACAAATATTTATGGAGTGCCTAAAAAGTAATTCTACTAAGCATTGAGGTTACTAGTGCAATAAAAGTAGTGTTTGACCCTGTGCTCATGTAGTTCTCAGTCTGTGGGGGCAAAGGAGCATTAATCCCTCAAAAGAGTGAGTACATAATTACCTGAGGTAACTGTAGAAGGCAGTGAGTCAGTCCCAGAAGAGCATGTAACAAAGGATCCTGACATAATCTGTGAGTAAAGGAAAGAGAACTTAAACAACTAGAAGAGAGCTTCTTGCAAAGCCAGGCTTATGTAAGAGAGAAGGGAGGAAAGTTATCAGCAAAGATAACCAGCAAATGCAAAGGCCCTGAGGCAGAGAGGAGCATTGTATGCTCCAGAAAGAGAACACAGTGATTAAGTGCAAAGAGCAATTACAACGGTAAGAGAGTATACTAAAGAGGTGGCACGTGCCAGATTAGACGGGGACTTTGGGATAAAGTACTAGCATTTTTACAATCCTAGGTGATTTTAATGTATAATAAGATTCTAGAACCAGTCAAAATCATTATATGTGGTCATACATTTTTTTTCAGCCAAGTTAGCATTAATCAGCTTAAAATATAATTTTATGTGTATAAACCTCAAAATCACCACTCCATTAAATTTAATAGAAGAATTGGTTATTGGAACTTGAAGTCTAAAGACCTGGGCCCCTAGATGCAAAAGCATGAGAGGTAAGAGTAACATAACATCAGCTCTGCATTTTTAAAAGATGACCGGTTTCAGAAGAGAGAATGACTCGGAGGCACAGAGAATGCGGGAACATAAGTTAGTGACAGCAGTAGTTCAGGAGAAAGATGATGCTAGTATCTTCCCTCTCTGCACCTTGGTTTTCTTATCTGTAAAAAACAGAGGACTGGATGACATCAAACACAAAAGAGACCATTTTTGCTGGAAAAGGATGTATTATAAGTCCTGTACACACCCTAAAGTGATAAAATGAAGCCAGAAGTGCACAAAAGGTAGGTTCCCTTGCTATGATTTCCACCAACATCAAACATGCTATAAAAACTTTCTTTAAAAAAAAAAAAAAAAAAAGCCTTTACCCCATATTTTATTTCAGATACTTACATTTTTTTTCTTTGCTCCCTATCTCAGCAAAACTATTTACCATAGAGCCTTCTCCATAATTACAGGCAGACAGGCAGTCATATGGTCTCTGGAATTTGTGAAAAATAGCATGCATGGCTAGAAAGAAAAAATATCCTTTGTCTGAAGTCTTAGTAAAAACAAGATGAAAGTTTGTTTTTTGTTTTTTTTTTTGAGTCGGAGTCTCACTCTGTCACCCAGACTGACGTGCAGTGGCTGCTCCCAGCCACCGCAGCCTCGACCTGCTGGGCTCCAGCGATCCTTCCGCCTCAGCCTTCCAAGTAGCCGGAATTACAGGCATGTGCTACCACGCCCGGCAGATTCTTTGATTTATTGTAGAGATGAGGTTTCGCTGCCCTGGCGGGTCTCGAACCCACAAGCTCAGGCAATCCACTCACCTCAGCCTCCCAAAGGCGTGGGATTACAGGCTGAGCCACCGAGCCTGGCTTGATGAAAGTTTTAAGACTATTTTTCTTTCTACTATTGTGCACCTACCCCAAATAATATACATGGACATTTTTATTCACAACAATTTTCTTTTTTATCTTCATTCTCCCCTCTCTAGGCAACATCCAGGGCTGTGAAGATTATTGGTGTACAAAAGAGTGTTTGCATGAATGGACAAACAGAATTCTTAACAGATTTTTTTCACTTGGAGTGTCTCTTCCTGATAAAACTTTATCCCTGATTCTTTAATGATTGTATTACTCCAAGGACTTGTCAGCAGCTAATCAATGTATATTTGCCACAAGAGATGTTTCAGGATGCGGGTCTTGTTCCCCTTCACTACTGAGTACCTACTATGTGCAGACACTATTCTATGGCCTGGGGATACGGAAGTGAAGAAAGATTAAGTCTGACTTTATAGAGTCTTCTCTCTAGTGGGGAAGGCACATCAAAAACAAATAAACATAACATTACAGCAAATAATGTCACATCGAAATAAGAGCTATTAAAAATGTAAAATCCTATATAGTTTTGGAGTTATTAATACTATCCCCTTCTGGATAATATTCACTTTAAAAGGCATTTTCAGAGGCTGGAGATACTGACTGGGTTAGTAACAGACAGGAGAAAGCTTCTCAGAAAAAGTATGAAAAGATGAGAAGAATGAAATAAAGACAGTGAAGATGGTAAAAAAGAGAGTTGTACTATCATGTAGTCTAACTTCAATTAGGGTGGTCAGGCGTATCATCAAAGATATGAGTGAGGTGTAAATATCTGAGAAAGAGCATTGAAGGCACCAGCAATTGCATGTACAAAGCCCTGGTACAGCAGCATCTTTGCCCTTTCAAGGACTATCCAGGGATGGAGAAAATGACAGGTTAGAAAGAGGTCAGCAGGGATTTTGGTGTATTGAAAGAAAGTTGACATAGTCAGCATTTCATTTGCTTAAAAATCACAATGGCTGCTGTTTGCAAGTTCAGCTTTAGGGAGAACAAGAAGGGCAATAGGGGACCAGTTAAGAGGTTATTTCAGGCCTCACACAAGACATAATGGTGGTTCAGATGTAGAAAGCAAAACATGGTTTCATGTAGAATATATTGTGAAAATAGAGCCAAAGAGAGGTTATAGAGGGATTGTCTGGATGCTGAGTATAAGCGAAAAAGAGGACTCAAGAATGACTCCAGTATTTGTAGAATGAAAGTCTTATCTTATTGGCAGATTCTGGGAAAGGCACGGGTATACTGAATGGTATATGAGGAATCCATTTGGGAAAATGTTAAATGTTAGATACCACTCTGGCCTAAATATATTACTCAAAATATATGTGTTGAAAACTTAAAGCCTGATGCAACCATGTTGGGGGGTGGAGCCCTTTGGGAGGTGTTTTGGTCATAAGGGCTCTGCCCCCAAGAATAGATTAATGCTCATATAAAAAGTCTTGATGGAGAAAGTGTGGGTCCTTTGGCCCTTCCGCATTCTACCATGTGATCCCACAGAGTTATTCCCTCTTCAAGACTCAGTGTTTAATGCATCATCTTAAAAACAAAGACCAGATCTTCAGCAGGCACATTGATCTTGGACATTGCAACCTTCAGAACTGTGAAAAATAAACTTCTGTATATTATTTCATAGCAGCACAAGCAGACTACAATAGATGCCATGTATATATTCAAGGAGAGTTGTCTAGAAAGCAATTCAATGTATTAGGCTAGAATAAAGGAGAAAGATTATAACCTCAGTATCTGTGTGTTGATGGTATTTAAAGTAATTAGATTCAATGAGATTATTATTTTTGGGGGGGTTTGGAGTCTCACTCTATCACCCAGACTGGAGTGCAATGGCCGCTCCCGGCCACTGCAACCTTGACCTACTGGGCTCTGGCAGTCCTTCCGCCTCAGCCTTCCAAGTAGCTGGAACTACAGGTGTGCGCTACCACGCCCGGCTCATTTTGATTTATTGTAGAGATGAGGTCTCACCAAGTTGCCCACGCGGGTCTCGAACCTGCGGGCTCAGGCAATCCTCTCATCTCAGTCTCCCAAAGGCACAGGAATACAGGCTGAGCCACCGAGTCGGCTCGATGAGATTATTAAAAAGTAAGCACAAGTAGAGAAATAAAGAGATAAGATTCCTCAGTCCTGGGGCCCTCTAATATTTGTAAATCAAAGAGAGGATATAGTGGTAAAAAAAAAAAGTCCAAATGTTGAAAAAGTCTGGAAAGTGTGATAGGAGAAAAACCAAGAGAACAGGATGCCCCAGAATCAAAACAAGGAAAGTTTTCAAGAATAAAGGATTCAAGTGCTGCTATGAGGACTCTAAATTAGTAATTGGTTATTTTAACAAGTGCAATTTTACTGGAGTACCGGGGAACATATGTTGTCATTTAAGATTTACCTTCCCTTTTGCTTTGGTTAAAATTCTAAACTTTATAGAGAATTTTAATATTTAGGTATGATTATTTTAAACGTTTATATGGTATACAAAATCTGCAAACAAAATTTGAATTCTCTAAGACAACCCTTGATCACGGGAAGTAACCTGTTTCTAATTGCCAGAGTCCTGTAATAATTCTTCTCTCAAGATGCTAGAGATTTAGAAAGCAGAGTCAAATTTATTTCCTATTTTTCCCTAATTTATTACCAGAAAGCATTATCTCAACCACGAGAATGAGAAGTAAAAAGAAGTAAATAAACTAAGAAGCTAAATCAATATTTAACCTGCATGATAAGTTTTTTGGCAAGACTTGTCTGAATGACAAATTTTAAGTATGTGAAGCAATTCAATCAAAGTTTCTGTCTAATTCAAGAAAACATTGAACTAGGAACCCAACTGTTTAATTTATAAAATGATAAATGTCTTTTTCTTAATTTTTACTTATATTTTTACCTATATTTTTAAAGAATCAGCTGATAAAGAATAAATACACAATTTTTATAAATAAATTCCAGGATTTTTTGGGTCCCCCTTCATACATAACAATTTCAAATTTTTAATGGTTTTATTAGAATGATATATGAGATAAAATGTTTATATCATCAGTAATCACAAGAGTGCCTTCTTAAAGAAAAAATAGTCAATTATTTTACTCTTAAGGGAAAAAGGAATACTAGAAAAATTTTATTCTGCTTTTCAATTCATAGTGTCAAATATGAAAAAAATTATATATATATATTCTGTCATTTAAAATGTAATAATGAGTAACTATTTAAGTGGTGTTTATTATCCAGAAGTATTAAATAACCTAAAGTTTATTTTTTAACATTATTTCATCCTTAGTTTTCATCTGGTCCCACATAAAAATATTGTTATTTATATCTATTGTTATGTGTGGCTCTGGTACTAAAAGTCATTTCCAAAGAACATAATCTGTATATTTTCCTTTCAAACATAGTCCATACCAAACACAATTCTCCTATATACAAATCTTATTGATGAAAGTATCTTGCTTCGTGTAATATAGGGTTCTAAAAAAAATTCATATACATAGTACATTGTATAAATACATTGGATTCATTTAGACAGATAAATGGGAAAAACAAATCTGTTATCACATTACACGGTCATTGTTCCTCTTATTTACTCAACACCAAGATGTTAAACACAATGAAGCATCTTTATATGTTGGAGTAATTAGTGATTTATACTTTACCTACCTCTTCTCTCTAAAATTTTGTCACAGAATGAACTAAGCAGAAGAGCCCTTTCAATATGAGATTACTGATCATTTCCTCCCCTAAGTACTTGCCAAGTCTGGATCAGAGCTGGAGATGAAGCTGGTTTAGGCAAAGGCACTCTCCTAAGGAAAAGAGAAAACAGTAGACTTTTTGATAGATGTATAGACTGGCATGACAGATTAGACAGCATATACAAATACATGGCTGATTTTATCCACAGAACATTTACTGAGTTTGGAGAATGAGGATGCTGAGATGCAGGACCAGGAAGACAAAATGAAATATCTTTAGTTTCATGGTGGGGCAAACAGACTCTATAGTAGCCTACTTGATCCTCAGTTTTAGATACTGACACTTGTACAATCTCCCTCCCTTATCTGTGGGCTCCAACTGTGACTTGCTTCTAATTAATAGAGTATGACAAAGGTGATGGAATGTCACTTCCATTATTGTTACATAAGGTTGTAACACTTCTCTTGCTAGGAGACTCTATCCCTTGCTGGTTGGGGAAGGAAATTGGCATGCTGAGGAGGCCTATGTGACAAGGGACTGAGGATGTCCACTGTCCAGCAACTAGCTGGGAATTGAATGCAATTTCAGGCTGACAGCCAGCAAGAAAGTGTGACACACAATCCAGAATTCAGCACTCTACAATGTTCTGAATTCTGCCCAAAAAAACCCCTCATGACCTTGAATATGAATCCTTCCCCAGGTGAAATGAGAACACAGATTTTAAATGAGAATACAGAACCGGGCTCAGTGGCTCAGCCTGTAATCCCATGCCTTTGGGAGGCTGAGGTGAGTGAATTGCCTGAGCCCGTGGGTTCGAGACCCACCTGGGAAATTTGGCAAGACCTCATCTCTACAATAAACAATAAAAAAAAAAATCAGCCGGGCATGGTAGCGCACGCCTGTAGTTCCAGCTACTCGGAAGGCTGAGGCGGAAGAATCGCCGGAGCCCAGCAGGTCGAGGCTGCAGTGGCCGGGAGCAGCCACTGCACTTCAGTCTGGGTGACAGAGTGAGACTCCAACTCAAAAAAAAAAATGAGAATACAGATTTTAAACCAGAACACTGATTTTGCCAAAATCTTGATTATCATCTTGCAAAGGAGAGAGCTAAGCATGTGCAAATTACTCATTCAAAGATTGTAAGATAATAAGTACTAATAAATTTAAAATAAATATTTTAACTTATTAAGTGTGTAGTAACTTGTTATACAACAATAGAAAACAAAAATGGAATGAACTAAGAAAAAACATGAAGGATGAGGAGAAAACAGTTTAACCAAAACTCAGCCAAGACTCAACCCAGATCAATCCTTAACTGGGTCAACACAATCAGCCCTTAATTCTATCTGCATTGCAGAACAAAGAGTATAATGTCTCTGGGAGGCAATGAGATTGCCTTCAGTATCTAACAAACCATTTATAAAAATTTTCTGGCATACAATAAAAAATTATAAAATAGGGAAAGAGGAAAGTATGACAAATAATAAAGAACAAAGTAAACAATAAAAATAGACCCAGAAATAAAACACGAATTGCATATAGCAGAACAATAATGTAAAATTTAAAATACTGCAAAACTTGTATGTGAGATAAAATTCAAAAGGATAGAAAAATATCTAAAATTATAGAGAATTGTATCAAATAATTAAAATGTAATTAAAAATCAAAGGAACATTCTAAACGTCAAAAATGAAATAATTAATATTAAGTAATTGTTGAATAAAATCAGTAGTTGCCTGAATTTGGCAAAGGAGGGAAATCGTGAATTTGATGACAGCAATAAAAATATGTCAAAACTGAAACAAAAAAAGAAAGAATAAAAAGAGCATAAATGATTTGTGGTAGAGTCAAAAGTTCTAATATTCATTCATGTCCTAGGAGGAGAGCATAAAATGGGACACAAGTAATATCTGAAGATATAATGACTACTTTTTTTTCTAACTGATGAAATTTAACAATTCACTTGTCCCAGGGAGTCAGCTATTGCCAAGCGGAATAAATAAAAGGAAAAGGAAAGCTTTAGCACACTAAATTTAAAGTTCTTAAAATCAAAGGTGAAAAGGAAAAAAAGAGAAAAAAAATAGTTTTACAAATGGCATTTCAAAAGAAATACTGGAAGCAAAATAAAATTGAAATCATTTTTAAAGTACTCAAAAATGTAATATCAACCTAGAACTCAAAACTGAAGGAGGAATAGCCATTATTTGACAGAAGTGAAGTAAGAGAGTTTGTTCACCAGAAGACTGGCACCACAAGAAATGTTAAAGAAAAATTTCAAAGGAGACAGAAATGATATCAGATAGAAGCACAAAGTTGCAGAATATATTGAAAATCATAGAAAACAGTTAGTGTGTGAAAAAATAAATATTGACTTCTTAAATCAATAATAATTCATTGTGTTTTCATAATTTATGTAGGAATAGAATATAACAATAGTAAAAGACTGGATGGAAGTAAATAAAGTTAGATTGTTGTGATTTCTTGCATTTTTTAAGAAGTCATAAAAAGTACTATTTCCTAATAGACTAATCACTAGAAGAATGTTTAAAAATCCATAACTAAGGCTAATGTAGAAGGCAAAGTATAATGCTAAACCATAATTCCTACAAAGACTTTAGAAAAGGAAGAATAAAGGACCAAAGAAGAGGTGGACCCCAAAACTAATATCAATATGGTACATTTAAACTAAATTATATCAGCAGTTAAATTTAAACAGCTACAAATTAAATCAATTAAACACTTAAATTAAGGACAAAGATTATCAGACTGAATGGGAAACAAAAGTCTTACCTATAAACTATCTACAAGAAAGACACTAAATATAACGGCAGGTGGTATATTACAAAATATATATGTATTTGGTCTTTGATCCTATCTCCTGGCATAAAACTCCTAAAATATTTACAATCTCCTCAGTAATGTCTCTTTGTACGCTAATGAACTGACTGATGACTGGTAGCCTCTAGATAGCTTCAGGATGGGGACTGGTCACCAGAAGGGCCAAGGTATAATTTAGAGAGGTATGGACTCATAACCTCACCCTCCCAACTTCCAGGGAAGAGAGAGGGGCTGAAGGTTAAGCTGATAGCCAAGGTTTAATCAATCAGGACTACATAAAGAAGTATTCATAAAAAACCAAAAGGACTGAGTTCAGAGTGTTTCTGTACACATGGAGGTTCCTCGAGGGTGGCACAACTGGAAAGCACAGTTGTACCTCTCATTATACATATTTTAATCTATATTCTTTGTGATATCCTTTATAAGAAACCAGTGAACATGTTTTCCTGAGTTCTGTGAGATTCTTTAGCAAATTAGTCAAACTCAGAGAGGATCATGGGAAACCCAACTTGAATTCAGTCAGTCAGAGGTTCTAGAGGCCCAGATTTGTAATTGGTATCTGAAAGGGTAGGCAGTCTTACTGTAGGACTGAACCCTCAATTTGTGGGATTTGATGCAACCATAAGGTAAACAGTGTCATAATTGAATTGGAAGACACCTAGCTGGTGTCTGTTACAGAACTGATTGCTTATTTGGTGTATAGGGAGAAACCACCCCCCACACACACATTTGGCCATAGAAGAAGTCTGTGTTGACTGTTGTTAAGAGAATAGAAAAAACACTTTCAGTGTGTTTTTTCTACTCAATGAAAGTAAACAGCTGGAAAAATATACAATGCAAATACTAAACTAAAGAAGATGCTCTGGCTGTGTTAACATTGCACAAAATAATCTTCAAGGCATTGAATTTTGGGAAAAAAATGAGTCATTGAAATCAGAAAATGATCAACACAACAGGTGTAACAATATTAATCTCTATGTACCTATTAGTACAAATATATAAAGGAAAAATTGCGTGAATTAGAAAAAAAAATTGTCAGACCCTCAATCACAGTTGAAAATTTTAACATGCCTATCTAAGTAAGTAATAAAAAGTACAAAAGTAAAACACAATAATAGAATGATTTGAAGAACATTAGCTAACAACATGATTTCATTGTTATTGATAGAATACCACTTAGAAAATCTGCAAAACACATTATTTTCAAGAGCATATAGATTTACCAAAATAGATCACTTGCTGGGCTATGTAGACTATCTTTACTCCATTGTATTGCCTTTGTTTCTTTTTCAAAAATCAGTTGATCATATATATGTACACCTATTTCTGGACTCTATTCTGCATCATTAATCTATTTGTCAATTCTTTTACCAATACCAAACTTTCTTGATTACTGTAGCTTTATAGCAAATTTTGAAGTGAGGTAAATTCAGCCTTCAAATTTTGTTCTTCAATATTCAGTTGACTGATCTGTATCTTTAGCCTCTCTACTTAACTACAAAATCAGTTTTTGATATCCACAAATAACTTTACTGGGATTTTAATTAGGATTGCAATGAATCTAGATCCAGTTGGGAAAAATTGACATCTTTACAATCTTTATTCTTTCTATTCATGAACATAGAATAGGTCTCCATTTATTTACTTCTTCTTTGATATTTTTATCAGAGTTTTGTAGTTTTTGTCATATAAATGTTATCCATATTTTGTTAGATTTATACCTCAGTATTTCTTGAGGTGGTAAAGTAAATGATCATGTGTTTTGTAATTTCAGATTCCACTTATTCATTACTGGCATACAGGAAAGTGATCAACTTTTGTACATTAATCTTGTATCTTGCAATCCTGCTATAATTGCCTGGCAGTCACAAGAAGTTTTTTTTTATTTTCTCAGATTTTCCACATAGCTGATTATGTCATCTGCAAAAAACAAAAATAGTTTTATTTCATCCTCCCCATTCTAAAATACCTTTTATTTTATTTTCTTGTTTTAGCACATTATCTAGGACTTCTAGTACAATATTAAAAGCAGTGAAGAAAGGGAATATCTTTGCCTTGTTCCAGATCTTAGTGGCAAAGCTTTGAGTTTCCTACCATTCATTATGTTGTTAGTGGTAGGTTTTTGTAGAAACTCTTTATCTAGTTGAGAAAGCTTTCATCTATTTCTAGTTTACTGAAAGTTCTATCACAAATAGGTGTTAAATTTTATCAAATGCTTTTTTCTGAATATATTAATATTAGCATGTGATATTTCTTCTTTAGCCTATTAATGTAATAGATTGCATTAATTAATTTTTAAACATTGAATCAGCCCAGCATACCTAGAATAAATCCTGTTTAGTTGTGGTATATAATTTTTCTATACATTGTTGGATTTGATTTGCTAATGTTTTGTAGAGGATTTCTACATCTATGTTCATGAGAGATATTGATCTGTAGTTTTCTTATAATGTCTTTGGTTTTGTTATAAGGATTATGCTGGCCATATAGAATAAGTTAGGAAATATCCCCTCTGCTTCTGCTTCTGTTTTCTTTAAAAAATTGTAGATAAGAGACAGGAACAAGATGGTAATGGCATAGGTGGACTTGTGAGATTCTCCGAATGTGAGTTCCCAAAAAGACTTACTTTTCTTCCCCCATCCCCAGCCCACTACCAGCCACACTGGTCTGAGGCCCGGGGACCTTCAGTCCCATGCAGGGCTGGATATTGCGGCCCCCTGCTGCTACTGTTCCACCGCATATATGGGAGTCCTGGGTCCCAGCTCCCTCCCTGGCTACATCGCCAACACCTGGCACCCAGCACCAAGCAGCTGGTCACTCAGGGAGGCTCTGGGTGCCTGCTACTCAGAGACACCGGTCCCATTCCTGGCTGAAGTACCCTGTGGAGGGCCCAGGGCCACTCTCGCTGCTCACCGCATACCCTTTGGAGCTTTGGAACTCTGGAGCTCTGGGCCCACCCTGGCTGAAGCACTCAGCACGTGACCCCAAGCTGGGGGACCCAGAGAAGCAGAGAGAAATGGATCTGCAAAAACTGCCTCAGTCATTCTCCAGGCAGAGACTTCCATTGCCCCGCCCACCTATCAACAAACCCTACCTCATTTCCTAAGGTAGCATCACGAAACAGGAGACAAAGCCCCACCCCTACACTGAATCAGAGAAAAACAACCCCCAGGCAGCCAACTAAAAAAAACCCAAACTGCAAGTAAATCTAGCTGCCTGCAACAAAAAACAAAGGGGAGAGCCCAGAGATCAGAGCTGAAGTGACTTTAGTCTGAACTTATTTAGACTTATGATTTTATCATTTTGACTGTTTGTTATGATCACATCTGTTGTTTGCCTTCTGACTTACACTGTTTCTTGATATTATTGGTCTGTCTCTGTGTAGCTATCAGTATTCTTTAGGGAATCTTTCTTACATATCTTTTTTCACTTCTTTCCAGCCTTGTGTCTATTTCTCACCTGATAGTTGGTATATATGTCTGTTTTCTGCTCTTCTCTTTCTAACTTCCTATTGACCCCCCTTCCTCCATTATATTCCTCTTTTATACCCCCCTTCTTAATCTAGGGACCAAGACTACATACTGCTGAATGGACAGATTGTAAGGCAGAGGGAAATAGGTTCCAGTTTTCTCATACATCTGTTCATGTATGCTAGAATCAGCATATACATTCTGAACCACAGTTTCCCTCTCAATTAAACCTCAAACCTGCAAAAAGTACAGATTGCAGCCTACACTCCAACCTCAAAAGTGAACAAAGCCGGAAGACCCTCATAAGGAAGAACAGGATATAGCAGAAGTGAAATAAAAGCAACCCCCCTTCCCCCAAAAACAGAATTAAAGAAGGGGAGGGAAAGTGGGGGAGAGAGAGAGAAAAATCTACAACAATGAAGAAAAACCAAAAGAAGAGTATGGGTCTCTCCCAGACCCCTGGGAGGGCAGACACTGAGAAAACTGACTTTGGAATTCAAACAATGAAGAGCCTCCAGAATGAAGGGTCTCAAACTAAAACGTTAATATCAAGACAATAATGGAGAGATTAAAAAGAATTGAGGAGACACAAGAAGAAACTAGGAAAGAGCTTATATCTGAGATAACAGTAATAAAGGATACTGTGAATGAAATAAATAACAAACTGATAAGCATGGAAAGCAGAATTACCCAAGCAGAAGAAAGAATCTCAGAACTTGAGAACCAAAATATAGAACTAACCCAAACTCTTAAAAACACAGAAAACAAGCTCAAAAAGACAGAACAAAACCTTCAAGAGATGAGCGATTACTTCAAGAAACCGAACCTAAGAGTAATTGGCATTCCTGAGGCAGAAAGATAGACAGAGACCACACTATAACAAACTTTCCATGAGATCATTCAAGAAAACTTCCCTTATCTAATCAGTGATGCAAAAATTCAAACAAAGAGATTCAGAGAACCCCTGTAAGACAACAAATGAGAAGACCAACTCCTAGACACATAATAATTCGCCTAAACAAAGTAGGCATAAATGAAAAAATCCTAAAGGCAGCAAGAGAAAAAAGCAAGATCACCTACCATGGAACCAATCAGAATAGCACCAGATTTATCTACAGAAACCCTACAGGCTAGGAGAGCTTGGAGCCCTATCTTCAAAGTCCTAAAAGATAAACAATTTCAACCAAGAATAATCTACCCAGCCAAGCTAAGCTTCATCAGTGAGGGAGAATTAAAATCTTTCCCAGATATCCAATCCCTAAGAACTTATGCTGCCACCAACGA
>NW_007247766.1:218425-230928 GCF_000164805.1 Carlito syrichta | reverse complement strand
AACAATATACTGCCTTCAAGAGACTCATCTCACTAGAAAGGACATACACAGACTCAAAATAAGAGGATGGGAAACAAACTTTCAGGCAAATGGAACACAAAAGCAAGGAGGAGTCACGATCCTAATTACAGACAAAATACCATTTAAGCTATCAAAAATTAAAAAAGATACAGATGGCCATTACATAATGATAAAAGGTTCAATCCATCAACAGGAACTATCTATCTTAAATATATATGCACCCAACATACGTGCGACAACTTTCATAAAACAACTTCTAGGAAAACTAAAGAATGATATTGACTCTAACACCATCATAACTGGGAACTTTAATACCCCACTCACAACCCAAGACAGATCATCAGGACAAGAAATCAGCAAGGAGATCCGGAACCTCAATGTGACTCTGGACCAAATGGATTTAACTGATACTTACAGAACACTCCATCCAAAGACCACAGAATACACATTCTACTCATCACCGTATGGAATGTATTCTAAGATCAACCACATAATTGGCCATAAATCAAGCATAAGCAAACTTAAAAGGACCGAAATTCTACCATGCACCTTCTTGGACCACAGTGGAATAAAAATAAACATTGACACCAACAAAGTCCCCGCAAAACCCACAGACATGGACACTAAACAGCATGATGCTAAACAACTCCTGGGTCAATGATGAAATCAAAACATGGATCAAAAGATACCTAGAAACAAATGAAAATGAAGAAACATCTTACCAAAATCTCTGAGATGCCTTAAAAGCTGTTACTAGAGAGGAATTTATATCCCTACAAACACACATGAAGAAAATGGAAGGAACACAAACTAACAGCCTAACAAGCCACCTTAGGAAGCTAGAAAAGCAAGACCACAAAAACCCTAATTTCAGCAGAAGAATCCAGATCACCAAAATAAAAGCCCAAATCTAGGACATAGAAGACAAAAAGATAATACAAAAAAAATCAATGAAACAAAAAGCTGGTTCTTTGAAAGGATAAACAAGATCGATGGTCCCCTAGCCAGACTGACCAAGAAAAAACGAGAAAAAAACCAAATAATCACAATCAGAAACACAAAAGATGAAGTCACATCTGACCCTGAAGAAATACAAAAGATCAGTAGAGATTACTACGTACACTTGTATGGAAACAAACTTGAAAACCTTAAGGAAATGGAGGACTTTCTGACATCACACAACCTACCTAGGCTGGAACAAGAAGAAACTGAGACCCTAAACAGACCAATAACAATCAAGGAAATCAACTATGTAATAAGAAAACTTCCTACAAAAAAAAAGCCCTCGTCCAGATGGCTTTCCAGCAGAATTTTACAAGACATTTAAGGAGGAGCTGATACCAATCCTACTGAAGGTATTCCAGGTGATTGAAAAAGATGGAACTCTCCCCAGAATCATTTTACGAAGCCAACATCACATTGATACCCAAGCCAGGTAAAAATCCAACAAAGAAAGAGAACTACAGGCCAATATCTTTGATAAACATAGATGCTAAAATTCTCAACAAGATCCTAGCAAATTGGATTCAGCAATACATCTCAAAAATCATCCACCATGACCAAGTAGGCTTCATTTCTGGGATGCAAGGCTGGTTCAACATTCGTAAAACCATAAATGTAATTAAATTCATCAACAGATGTCAAAACAAAAACCACATGATCATATCATTAGATGCAGAAAAAGCTTTTGATAAAATCCAGCACCCCTTCTTGATAAAAACTCTTGAACATCTAGGCATACGGGGAACACACCTCAAAATAGTAAAAGCCATCTACGAGAAACCCACAACCAGCATACTCCTAAGTGAACAAAAATTGGAACCAATTCCCCTGAAAACTGGAACTAGACAAGGATGCCCACTCTCACCCTTCTTGTTCAACATCGTATTGGAAGTCCTGGCTAGAGCAATCAGAGAAGATGAGACAATCAGGGGTATCCAAATAGGAAAAGAGGAAGTCAAGTTATCCCTCTTTGCAGATGATATGATTGTGTACCTTGAAAACCGAAGAGAATCTATCAAAAGCCTCCTTACATTGATAAGGCCTTTGGCAAAGTCTCAGGATACAAATAATTGTACAAAAGACAATCGCATTTCTCTACACCAATAATAAACAAACAGAAACCCAAATAAAAAACACAATTCCATTCACAATAGCCACAAAGAAAATGAAATACCTTGGCATCTTCCTAACCAGAGATGTGAAAGACCTTTACAATGAAAATTACAGAACGCTGTTCAAAGCAATCAAAGATGACACAAACAAGTGGAAAAATATCCCATGCTCATGGACTGGAAGAATCAACACTGTGAAGATTTCCATCTTACCTAAGGCAATCTACAAATTCAATGCAATACCCATCAAATTACCAGCAACATTCTTCTCAGAACTGGAAAAAACAACACAGGAATTCATATGGAAACACAAACGTCCAAGAATAGCCAGAACAATCCTCAGCAAAAAAAAAACAAAGCAGGTGGTATCACATTACCAGACTTCAAACTTTACTATAAAGCTACAATCATCAAAACAGCTTGGTATTGGTATAGGAATAGGCATATAGATCAATGGAATAGAATTGAGATTCCAGAAGCAAAACCTCAATTTCTCAACTCACTCATCTTCGACAAAGCCTCAACCACCTACCACTGGGGAAAGGAGAACCTATTCCGTAAATGGTGCTGGGAAAACTGGCTGACCACATGCAGAAGATTGAAACAGGACCTCTATCTGTCCCCATGCACAAAGGTTAACTCCAAATGGATCAGACTTCTAAATGTAAAACCACAAACCATATGAACCTTAGAAAATGAAGGGCATACCCTCATGGAAATCGGAACTGGTCTCCAATTCCTGAACAAAACCCAAAACCCGCAGGTCATAAGAGAAAGGATAGACAAGTGGGACCTTATTAAACTTACAAGCTTCTGCAAAGCCAAAGAAACCATCAAGAGAGCAGGGAGACAGCCTACAGACTGGGAAAAAGTATTTGCCAACACCACGTCAGACAAAGGCTTAACATCTTTGATCTACAAGGAACTCAAATGTGCTGAAAAGAAAAAAAACCAAACAACCTTATTATAAAATGGGCAAAAAATATGAACAGACACTTCACAAAGGAAGACATCCAAGCAGCCAACAGACATATGAAGAAATGTTCAACCTCACTAATCATCAGGGAGATGCAAATCAAAACCACATTGAGATACCACCTAACTCCAGTCCGAATGGCAATTATCAACAACTCAAAAAATAACAGGTGCTGGAGAGAGTATGGAGAAAAGGGAACACTTCTACACTGTTGGTAAGAGTGTAAACTAGTGCAACCTCTGTGGAAAGCAGTGTGGCGATTCCTAAAAGCTTTAAATATCAACCTCCCATACGACCCCACAATCCCCCTACTGGGAATATATCTGGAAGAACTCAAATCACTCTATAAGAAAGATACCTACACATGTATGTTTATTGCAGCATTGTTCACAATAGCAAGAACCTGGAAGCAATCATGCTGCCCATCAAAAGAGGACTGGATTAAGAAAATGTGGTATATATATATATATGATGGAATACCACGCAGCCATAAAAAAGAACAAAATCATGAATTTCGCAGCAACCTGGATGGAACTAGAGTCTACAATACTGAGTGACCTCTCACAAGAACAAAGGTCCGAGTATCACATATTCTCACTCATATAATGGACCTTGAACATCCAACCTAATACTATAAGAAAATGACTGACAGTAGTGGGAAACTATGGGGGCGGGAGGGAGATGGGATTAACGGTAGCAAATATCTGTCTGGGAATGGGGAAGCACCTCTTACCAATAGGGTGCCTGAATGAAATGTATTTGTATACCTAACCCTTAACTGTACCCCACAACACCATAATAAAAAATATTGATAAAAAAAAAATTAAATTGGCTCTACGATGCCATTCAGAGTTTAAATAAATTTGTGTTACTCCCTTACAGATAATTAAATCCATCTCTCCTTCAAAAAATCTCACACCCTTGACAGGGACCAGACCCCCACAATCACTGATAACTCTAAAAACAACAGATGCTGGAGAAAAGGGAACACTTCTACACTGCTGGTGTGAGTGTAAACTAATATAACCTCTATGGAAAACAGCTTGGCAATTCCCAAAAGATCTAAAAATCTATCTTCCATATGACCCGCAATCCTCCTACTGGGAATATCCCTGGAGGAACTCAGATCACTCTATGAAAAAGTATCTGCATATGCATGTTTATTGCAGCATTATTCACAATAGCAAAAACGTGGAATCAACCATGCTGCCCATCAAAAGAGGACTGGATAAATGTGGTACATATACATAATGGAATATTATGCAGCCATAAAGGACAAAATTATGAACCTCACAGCAACTTGAATGGACTTAGAATTTTTAACACCGAGTGATCTATCACAGAAACAAAGAACTGAGTATCACATGCTCTCACTCATAAATGGACCTCGAACAATTATTATAATGTTGTAAGAACAGGATTTGCAGTAGTGGGAATCTGCTGGTGGAAGGGGGAGGGCATACCTCATCAACAAGAGTACCTGCACAATGAACATCTGTATACCTAACACTGAATTATACCTCACATCTTTAAAATAAAAAGTTTAAAGAAAAAGAATGAAAAAAGAATAAATTATACAGCGTCAGGCCCTCATTTAGAGCAATGCAAAATTGACTAATACAGGAATTTTAACTGAAAAAAAAAAAAACCCTGCTTCAAGTTTTCTCACCTCTAACCTTTAACTCAGTATACCTTAAAGGGATTGTTTTAAAATGCAAGTCTGATTATTTCTTTTCAATCTTTAAAACATGTCACTGGTTCTCACTGTCTATCGGATAAAGCCTAAGATTCTTAGTGGGGAACATACACCCATCTGTGATCCACTCTCTTACTGGCTGATCCCTGCCACTCTCATACTGCTTGCTTGAGTAAAACTGAACATGGTGACTTTGCACATGCTGTTCCTATGATAGGACATCTGCTCACTCTTCTCCTGGTCTGTTTGATTAACTCTTTTTCAGTCAAGTGGGTAAATACAGTTAAAAATTTAGTGTATATTTTCAAAAAGCTAGAAGAGAGGATTTTGAACATTCAAACACAAAGAACTGATGTATGTTCAAGATGACGGCTACAATATCTAACTACCTTGATCATTACACATTTTATGCATGTATCAAATATCACTCTGTATTGCATAAATTTGTACAGTTGTTACATGTTTAAAAACAAACAAAAGCCTGATGTTACCTCCTTCTAAAAGCTATGCCTAACTAAAATAATTTTTAGTTAAAAAATATTTTGAAAATAGGATTCAAACCGGGCTCGGTGGCTCAGCCTGTAATCCCATGCCTTGGGAGGCCGAGGTGAGCGAATTGCCTGAGCCCGTGGGTTCGAGACCTGCCTGGGCAACTTGGCGAGACCTCATCTCTACAATAAATCAAAATGAGCCGGGTATGGTAGCGTGTGCCTGTAGTTCCAGCTATTTGGAAGGCTGAGGTGGACAGATCGCCAAGCCCAGCAGGTAGAGACTGCGGTGGCCGGGAGTGGCCACTGCACTCCAGTCAGGGCGACAGAGTGAGACTCAAACTCAAAAAATAAATAAATAAATAAAAATAAATAAAAATAAAAAATAGGATTCAGATATAACGATTAATATTCTCTACTTTATATCGTTGTTTTTTGTTTTTTGTTTTGAGTCAGAACTGGAACCTGGAACTACAGGCGCATGCTACCACGCCTGGCTAACTTTTTGATTTATTGTAGAGATGACGTCTTGCCAAGTTGCCCAGGCGGGTCTCGAACCTGCGGGCTCAGGCAATCCTCTACTTTATATCTTTAAAAAACATTAGAAATATTTACAGAATTTATTTGGTAAAAATGAATATGTAAAGACAAAGGTTTTTATCAATTGTTTAAAAACTTACAGATCAATTTAAAATTATTTCACATTGTGCTACAATATGGTTATCTAGACATGAACTGCTTTAGCCTCATAAATCCTAACAAGACCAATTGGTTTTATAAAATTTTATGACCTATAAGCCAATAACATGTGAGAGCTGAATACTAAAGGTTACACTTTAAATTCAAATATGCACTGATAAATTGCCCAGAAATGAAGCAAAGAGAACTATATTGTGAAAAAGAATAGACGTTTGAGTTTAGCCCCGTTGTTAGAAAAAAGAGTTAACACGTGCTACCAAAAAAAGGAACCCTTTTTGCAAAATTATTGAGTGTGTCATGGGTCATTTTTAAATATCATAAATTTAAAACCAGTTTTTATTATAATTTCAACTCACATTATAAACTGACTTTGACATTACCTTATATTTGAGTTGTACACGCAAGTTTGCTTTTTATACCTTCAAGTATATAAACACCAAGTTTAAGAATTGACACAATAAAAAACACTTGGAGGTATTGTATGATATTTTAACATATCTAAACCATGAATAACTCATTTTGTTCATAGTCAGAAGAAAAATTTTAAGACAAAAGCCAACACATATTATTAATACCAGTACATGTGGAAATGCTTGTTGCATTAGAAGCATAAACAGTCTGCATTAAGAATTTACAATTGTGGAAATACAGAAATGTGAATCTCACAATTTACATTAATACACTGTGTGCAATCTAATTTTAGGATGACAAAATGGAAAGTTGCCTGTGTCCACAAGTCAAAAACACCCAGATAGTAATATTTCAGTGGCATTTATTTCAGTGGCATTTTCTCCTTGGCATTTTTTTTTTTTAATTTAGGGGAATAGATGAACTATGCTTTTGAGTATACTTTATATATTGGGGCTCAAAAAAAGCTATTTTGAATTTTTAAAATTTAGACCATAAATATTGAATTTTTCATAGATTGGCTCTTGTGCAAAATCCTGTGGTTACCACCTGAGTTATATATAAATGAGGAACTGTTCCAGCAGAACAAATGGGCCACTCAACTATATTTGCCCATTCCCTTATAAACACAAAAAGCCTTTTCACAGAGAAAGGAAGACATGTCTCAGGGTTGTGATGACCAATTTGGGTAAATGATGGTGAAAGAAATTAGTGGGAGAGATAATGTGGTAACTGGGGAAAAAAGGCAAGTGTGTTCCAACTTCCTCAGCCCACGTTAATGTTCACCTCGGATCACTGTTAAATCCTTTGGACAGAAGATTAAGTCCAGGAGTACACTGAGCACAACAGAAAGCTAAATTCTAAATCAACACATTATGGATCAGGAGAGACATGTGCAAGGTCACCAGAACTGAAGCCCATAGGCTTCATGGTAAACTGACTGAGGAATTACAATGGCTAAAGAATTAATTTGTCAACCAGAAGGAGAATTATGGGTTGCAATAAAAACATAGACACAATGACAGTGGGAAAGAAAAATTTTGAGGCTTTCCAAGTGTTTTGTTTGGACTTGGACAGTTCAATGTTTCCAGTTTCCAAGAAGAAAACAAAATTTTAAAAAATTTGCTGTATAACAATCAGTTTTTTTTAAAAAAAGAAACATCAAAATGTTAGCATCCAGTGGCGCAATATACATGGTTAATTTGGATGTATAATCTGTGGTCTAAATATAATTTCAGAGTACAAACCATATCCACTAATGTAGTTCCCATCATGCAGTTAGCTGACTGACCTAAGTTGTGAAGTTATTTCTGAGGCCTTTATAGATTGTGTGACACCCTCGGTAGGCTTGTATCATACCTTTTTTTCTTTTCTTTTTTTTTAAGACAGGGTCTTGCTCTGTTGCTCAGGCTGGAGTGCAGTGGTATGATCATAGCTCACCATAGCCTTGACCTCCTGAGCTCAAGCAATCCTCCCACCTCAGCCTCCCAAGTAGATGGAACTACAGGTGTGCACCACCATACTTGGCTAACTTTTTCTGTTCCTGTAGACAGAATCTCTCTGTGGTGCCCTGGCTGGTCTTGAACGTCTGACCTCACGTGATCCTCCCACCTTGGCATCCCAAGTGCTGGAATTACAGACACAAGTCACCACACTGGGCCTCATCCACCCTTCTGCTCTCCATTCCCAGCTCTAGTCCATCCTCTCTGTCCTACTTGTTGGTTTTTGGGATTTTGAGAACAGTCTCATTCTTTGTTCTGTTTTGTGTCCCCTTGACATACGTTTTCCTTCTAGTCTGTTCTTAATTCTTTCACTATTATTTTTGTTCTTTCTACCAATTTCTATTTACAATTATTTTATCTTCCAGTTTATGTTACTGGGCCATAATGCTAACTTTGGTTTTCTCAGAGCAACTTATAAAGCAAATGAGACACCATTCTTATACCCCTTGGTCTTCAAGCCCACTAGTGACTTCAGGGAGGGGAATCCCTTGAATGTCAGAGGGTAGAGGGAAGGGGAAGGATTGTTCTTGCTTCATGAACGCTTTTGTTGAGTTTTGGCATCTATGCTCACAGCAGTTTTTTCTGTGGTTTTGGCATCAAGGTGACCTTTCTATAGGGCATCACTGCCTGATCTGGTTGTCCACTTGCGCTGCTCCCCAGCTTTCTGCTGTCAGGGTGTTCTTGGTCCAGATCAAGAGAACCCTCAGGAAGCCTCCTCCAGTCAAGACTGATGCATCCCTCCTTGGCTCACAGGAGTGAGCACATCAACAGGGTGGTTCTCAGGGTAAGTTCACCCAAGCCTTTAGTGTGAGGTTAATGGGTGATGTGTGGGGTGGGTGGGGAGGAGCTAATCCAAGATAATCCTCAGCAACTTCAACAAGATGTAGGGTCTCTCCCAAAATTCAGGCCACACCAGCCTTATGGGCGATTCTCTTCTGTGTCTTTCCTCAACTGAAGTTGGAACTACTCAAAAGCTGAGGGCAGAGGAATGAGGGGAGAAACAGTTGCTCTCTCAGAAATCTTGTTGTCTTCCAAAAGCCATGAGCTCTCTCAGTATAGCCAAAGGAGTCTAGGTTTTGTTAGGTTTTCTGCGATGCCATCTCCTATCATATAGCTTGGGGTGAATTGGCTTTTCATTGTCATTTCTTTGAATTTAAAATGGAACAAAGTCCACAGAAATTCTAGACCTTTCTATGAATTGTTGGGTGGCGTTAATTACATAAGTGCATTCTGCAATAACTACAGGGGGCAGGAAGGGACTGTCCACTGGTGTTCTACATCCTTGCTGAATGCATCAGAACGTGAAGAATTGGGTGAATTTACAAAAGTCATTTGTTTCTAAATAATTTGAAGTATTTATAAATGAGCATGTGTTCGCTTTGTAATTATAAACAACCAATAAAGATATTATTTTCAAAGAACTCCAGTCTGATTCAGAGGCTCCTTAAATTTAAAAACATCATTCAGGAGAACGTTCAGCCCTTGCTGGTCTGGTCTTATGTTAAGGAAGAGCATGTCCTACCTAGATTTAAAAATAGAGAGGGTAGATATGCTGCCTCTACTTGCCCAAATGCCCATTTCTTCTCTGGCTCCCAACTTTGCTGATTCAGACTGATACTCTCCTTGTAACTTGTCACTCTTGTCAGCAAGAGATATAAGGCTGTTCCAACCTGAAAAATCAAACAACTGCCCATATAACATTACCTCAGTACATCGGTGGTCAAGGCAGCAAATAGGTTAAACCAGTTTATTAAATATCCTTAATTTAATGGATAGCACATCAAATATTAAGAAGGTTCAGTCCAGCCTTAGTAAAAGTTCCAATTTCACATATAATTTAAAGCAGGGGGAAAATTTTTGTCTTTAATTTTGTCTCCCTCCTGATTATGAGTTCACCTTTATATGCACAATTAATTAATTTGACTTCATATGCTCAATTAACTAATTTGACTTAGACCCCTCAGTCAAATAAAATTTCAGTAAATGAATTAAGGAGGGGAAAAGATACATCAATGAAGAAATTTATTTCTGAGAACTGTTGCTGACCTAACCCGAGAGTGGTGTGCTTGTGCAAAGGGTTGGAATGGGGTGTTATCCCCTAAGTCCTAGTCTCAAGGGAGCTACTCGGAGAATTGGAAACACAGAGGGCACCTTTGCTGGTAGAACTAGGACAGTACAGCTATGCTGGGATTATCCTTTGCTACCAAAGTTGTTGGTGCAAGGTATGAATGATCATTTCCTATACAGGGGATCTAGACTAAGAGGGGAGAAAGGGGAGAGATGGCCTGGGTGGACTTAGATCTCTCCTTCTAGAAGCCAAGTGGGCTTCTAGAACAGGAGAAGACCTTAGGAGGAAAAGTAAGCGCACCCCAGGATGCTCTGGGGTGAGTGAGGAATTCTTAGTGACTACCTGTGTCCTGAGCAGTGCAAGGGCACACAGAACCAGGGCAAGGCATGTTTGTGTCTTCCCAGAATGCCAGACTTGTATTGATGTTACTTCAATTATGAAAGTCAAGAGCTGCATGGTCTCAAGGGGGCAATTCTCCTTAGTACTCAGTACCTGTTTACTTGGTAGTAAGAGCCTCATGTACACAGTCTCAAGCCACTCCACAAGTCAGTCAATATGGCAAGCCACAAAGTAGAATAATCAATATACAAACGTTACAGATTAAACATTCCAAAGCAAACAAAGTAACAGCATCAAAAGAGGGGGTTCATTAACCAGTCCAAGGAAAGCAGCCTGAACACGGAAAGTTGTCCTGGGCGGAGATGTCAGCATGGATCCAAGGCACAGTGAGGCGGGGCCTGTAGAGAAGGCCCCATAGAGCTGGGAAAGCGCTGCACTCTTCACAGCCTAGGTCCTTTGGTAAGAACCTACAATAAAGTGTGTCTATGTCCTTACCTGGACAGGCATAGTCTCACTGATTACGTGAACTAGTCCCTGCTAGTGCTCTGCCTTCGAAAATACAAGGTGAAGTCTTTTTTTTTTTTTTTTTTGAGTCAGGGTCTCAATTCTGTCGCCCAGGGTGGAGTGCAGTGGCACGCTCATGCCCCCTGCAGCCTCGACCTGCTGAGCCCAGGCGATCCTTCCGCCTCAGTCTCATGCCCAGCTAATTTTTTGATTTACTGTAGAGACGAGGTCTCGCCAAGTTGCCCAGGCTGGTAGACAATCCTCTCGCCTCCGCTGCCCAAAGTGCTGGGATTACAGGCCTGAGCCACTGCGCCCATCATGGATGGAGTCTTTTCAAAGACGGAGTCACTTAAGTCAAGGTTGCTCCACACAACCAGAATAGAGGCCTCTGCTCCCGCTAAGGAATCTGTAAGGGAGAGGGGTCCAGAGGTGTGGCTGTTATGCACCCACAGTCTAGAGCAGTCTAGAGCCAGAAGCAGGTCCTCGGTAGGTGACACCTTATCACATAAGTTGGAACGCGATGGCTGGGCGTTGTGGCTCACACCTGTAATCCCACACTCCGGGATGTCGAGGCGGGAGGCTCGCTTGAGGCTATAGAGAACCAGCCTGGGCAACACAGCGTGCTGGACGTGTCTCAAGCAACATACATCTATTTCTTAAACACGAGAGAAAAGAAAGAGACGGCGATCTTTCTCTCCCGCCGTCTGCCCACCGCTCAGGCTCCGGTGCTCGGTTTCGCGGTTGGAGCTGCGGCAGCCTCGGCGAGGGTCCCGGGTCCCCTCCACCGGCTCGCCAGCCCTGGCTTCACCACGCGCTCGTCCGCGCACGCGGCACCGGGCATCCAAGGCCGCAGGGCATGGCCGGGCTCACGCGACCTCAGTGCCAGCCCGTCCGAGGGGCTCCGCCAGACCCCGCTCCAGGAGGGAGCCAAGCCCGGACGCAGGAGAGGGCACGAGCTCTCCCGACCCCCAAACCTGGCGGCAACACCTCCCGTCGGGCTGCGCGGCTACGGAAGGACGTGCAGCGTGTTGACGTAAAGAGTGGGGACGGTACGGCGTCCCGGGAGGCGCCCCTCCCGCCCGTCGCCAGGGGACGCTCGTGGGTCGGTCTCCTAGGCAACCGCGCGCTCCGCCCTCCGGCCCTTTAACCTTTAGGGTGCGCGGGCGCAGCGTCCCTTCGCGTTCTCCCCTTTCCCCTTCCCCAACCCCGGCGCCCAAGTCTGTGGGGACCGGAAGTGAAGATGGCGGCGGCGGCGGCGCCGCCCGGCGCGGCTTCCGCGGACCTGGTGATCGGCTGGTGCATATTCGGCCTCCTGCTGCTGGTAGGGGAGGCGCCTGGCGGCTCTCGGAATTGGGGGGGCCGGCCCTGCTGCTGGCCTCCGCGGCCCCGACCTCCTTGCCCTGCCCCGCTCGGAGCTGGGACTGTGGGGATCCTCTGGGTCCGCGGCGGGGGAGGAGAGGCGGGAACTGGGGGGGCGGGCTGGGGCGGGGACGGCTGGCAGGGGGTGGGAGAGGGGAGGAGGGTAGAGGGTGACGAAGGGCAGGGGCTGTAGGGATGGCGGAGAGGGTGTGGTGGTTGGGAGAGGTTGTGAGGCTGGGGAAGGATGGGGGGCAGGGGTGGGGACGAGGGCGGTGAGAGTCACGGTGGGGAGGGGGCGGGACGGGGGTGGAGGAGGGGGCGGTGGGAAG
>NW_007247766.1:211324-218368 GCF_000164805.1 Carlito syrichta | reverse complement strand
GGGGCCGGTGGGCGGGGGCGGCGGAGCCTCGGGCGTTCTCCGGAGGGCGACGGCCCGCGGCGGGGGCTTTCCCGCGGGTTCCCTTCCCTTCTGTCCCCCCCTCCCCTCGTGCCCAGGTGCGAGTGGCGTTGAGGACTTGTGTCTCGCTGGCCTCCTAGTTGTGGAAACCCCGTCCGACCTTAGGCGCCTACTTTTTCTGCTAATTGATGGGCAAAGCGACCTGGCTGTAACTTCCCGACCCGATGTTAAAATAACCCTTTGCTTTATTTTACTTGGGAGTTCACTTTGCTTCCGTCTAAGGACCCTGACTTTGCACAGGCTCTTCATCCTGTTGTTACTTCCTGTTCCAGTGTATTTTGACCCTTGTGTATTACAAAACAAAGCAAAACAAAACCTTCAGTTCTGGAAATCCGGCTTGCTTGATTTTTCTCTAGTTATCAGGTTCCACTAGGGTGTCTGTGTAGTGTGTTCTGGTAAATTTTTGGAGCAGAAACTACACTTTTAAAAATACGATTGTGTGAAAACTTAAGAGGTGTCTCTTGCTGCTTCTCATACTACCATCACTCTCACAGATGAAAACCCTGGGACATGTTTTTGTCTTCTCTCGGAGGAAATGAAACTCTGAAGGTGAAAGTGATCTCCAGAGCCAGCCAGCCCTGCACGTGAAGAATTCCCTGACTTTGTCAGTCTATCCGATTATTCGTTTACAAGAAAATAAACAACCGTGTAACCAGTATGAAAGTCTAGTGGGACTATCTCGGCAATTATTAATCATAAGCATTTAAGGTTCGGGAGTTGTTCTGTGAATTGTAGGAGAATACAAATGAAACAAAACGTGGCCCTTAAGAGGGCCTGAAGATAGGGAGGAAAACAAAAATTCTTGGAACATGTATCTTGAATACTGAATGTCAACGTATAATTTTATAAATGCAGTAAAACTTCAGAGAATGAAGAGCAATACTGAACGAAAGTGGAAATTGTTGTAGACTTTGGGTAGATGAAGGGAAGCCATTTAAGTTGATACTACAGCAGAAAGAAACTGCAAAGGGAATTAGGAGTTTGAAACTTGTAGCAGAAAACCCATCAGGAATGAGGTCCATTGTTTAAATTTCTGCAAATCTCTTTAATTCCTGCTTTATTAAAGAGCTGGATTCGCATGTCTACTTCTATGATTCAGCCTTTTGGGATATGTTATTTTAGTTGATGAGAAAAGTCTATGAGGAAAACCGTTTCAATGATTGAGGCAGAGGAGTAGTTTTCAGGTGATTGTGATGTTCTTTGGTACTACACCAAAGCTTAACAAGTGGAGCTTCTTCAGTTTGGGATCTGAATCTCTGTCAGTGAGCTTTTCATTCTCTGTTACCTTAAAATCCACGAGTCTGTCTTGTCCTTTGAGTGAATCCTTTACCCATGTGTGGTTTTATACCAAGATTGTGTTGGTCATTTAGAAAATATTGATTCACTGAGTTATGTAAAGAGAGAAAAAGAAAAAAGCATGGGCATCACCTGGGAACTTGTTAGAAATACAGAATATACCACCCAACCCTACTGAATCAGAATCTGCAGTTGAACAGGATCCTAGGTAGTCTCATTAGTTTGATAAACAATGATTTTTCCTTTCTCTGCCCAGGGGTTCTCAACCTTGGCTGCTTGAGGGGAATTTTAAAAATCCCAGCATCCAGACCAGTTAAGACAGAATCCCTTAGGAGAGCTTGGGCGACTATTCTAAACTTTTCCTTCTAATTGTTAACACAATTATATACTATTTTTGATACCAGGTGATGTGTGGTACAAAACCCATGGATTCTTGGCTTGTTTCTCATTTGAATTTTAGAGCGGCCAGCAAAGTTTTCAAAGTTTATTAGCAGGAAAAAGAGAAGGAAGATTCATGGCAGAAAGACTTACCATGGGCAAGTTTTTCAAGGAAACAGGGCTTTTGCTGTCAACTCCAAACTAGATATTGCTACCTAGTTATTGATATGGTAATGGGTGGGGTCTAGTTACCGCGGCTTCAGAGAGAGTGACATCTCTGGCTCCTGATGGGGGGAGACAAGGGGAGAGGTCTTTTCCTGACCACATCGTCTTTTGCAGGACACTTGGCAGATGTTTCCAATTCACAAGTTCCTTAGCTAAAAGGTAGTTTTATTATCATTTCCATAGCCTTGGTCAGTTAAGAGTGGTCTTTGGCCTTCCGCCTCTGACAGGGAACCTGAAAATTTCTTAGTGATTATTATGAATTGAAAGGTTGGGCTGTCATCTGGTGAGGTTTTCTTTTGATTTGCAGAAAGGTTGGGGTAGACTGCCAGCTTGGTCTGCAGTAAAATGTAATTTTTAAAATGTCTGAATGCTTCCTAAAACCTGTCTATGGGAAATTATCTATGTCTAACCTTTGCTCACTACCCTGCCTCAGTTTCTTTTATAAAATGCTTTACGGTGTTATTTAATGTGACATTTAATTACAATTACTACTGTTTATTAAGCAGTTACTATGACCAGGCACTGCTAAGCTCTCTACATCTCATTTACTTTTTATAACCCGCTGAGAAGATGTGTTCTTATTCTAATTTTATAGATGAGGACACTTGATTTATTTTACAATATAGCAACTATTGATAACACAAACAAAAAGTTCTGAGGTTTTCAGGGCTTTATTTTATTTTTTAGAGATGGGGTCTTGCTATATTGCCCAGGCTGGTCTTGACTCCTGGGCTCATCAGATCCTCCCATCTAAGCCACCTGATTATCTAGAACTACAGACATGTGTCACTATGCCTGGCTAAGAGGCTTTCAGTTTTAAAACTGTCAAGTGATTCTGAGACAAAAAAGTGTGGGAACCTCTGGCTTAATCATTCTGCTTCCTTGTCCTTCTTCAGCTTGTCTACCTGATACAGGCATACTCCTGCTTTTGTGGTAGTACCTATTACGTTGAACATTGTAAAAGTGCAGATCTTTCATTCTTGAAATCCAAGTAAAAATTTATTGGAACACTTTGTGTTGAGCACTGCTAAGGAAGGATAAAGCTCAACCTCCAATGATTTCAAAGTAAACTTGAGTAATGTTTAAAGTTCTTATGGGTTCATTTAAAAATAAACCCATGACAATGTTAATATAGGTAACATTTTATGAAAAATAACTTTCCCCAAACAAACAAAAAATTAGTAAACAATAAAGCAAGAATATGAACCTAGGTTTCCCCGCCAACATCCTGATTCTCAAATTTTAATTTCCTTTTCAATCGTTTCTGGCTCTCCTGTCACCAGTTTAAATGCCAGCAGTGAAGGAATTACATGCAACAACTTGGATAGATTTCACATGTGTTAAGCTAAATGCAATAAACCAGACTCAAAAAACAATATACTATGTGAATATGACATTCTAGAGAAGACAGAAACAGCATGGCCAGATAGCAGATAGTGGTTGTCAGGGGCTGAGGGTGGAAGGGGTGAACTATCAAGGCATTTTCTGAGGTGATGGAACTGTTCTTATATCTTGATTATGGCAGGAGAATCAGAAGTTGTGAAACTAGTTAGGTGACTTTATTAATTCCCTTTCTGAACTAGGATGTTCAGAAAGGAGCAACAGATGCATCTATGGCTCACACCTATAATCCCAGCACTTTGGGAGGCCAAGGTGAGAGGATTGCCTGAGCCCATGGGTTCAAGACCAGCCTGGGCAACTTAGTGAGGTGTAGCTGGGCGTGGTGGCATACACCTGTATTTCCAGCTACTTGGAAGGCTGAGACAGAAGGATCACCTGAACCCAGTGGGTCAAGGCTTCGGTGGCTATGAGTGTGCCACTGCCCTCCAGCCTGTGCGAAAAAGTGAGACTCTAAGTCAAAAACAAACAAACAAACAAAAAACGAAGAGTCTGGAAGATAAAACTAGAGAGCTAATGTAGAACGATGGTTCTCAAGTTTGGCAAGATTGGAATCCTCAGGTACTTAAAGTTATGAAGCTCAGAGGAGGAGCCTCATTCCCTAGTGATTGAATTGATTGGGGGAGGCAAGGAAGGCATATGTAACTGGGCACTTAAAAGCTATTTAGGTGACTCTAACTCAAGGTCAAGGCTGAGAACCACTTACTTAAATCTGTCTGCAATCCCTGTAATTGAGTAAAGATAGGTACCTTCTAAAAGCATAGAAGCAACAGCCTCACCTGGGAACCTGTTGCAAATGTAGATTGTTTGACCCCACCCCAGACTTCTTGAATCTGAAGCTCTGGGGTGAAGCCTAGCATTTAGCTTTGGCAAAGCCTCCAATTGATTTTGATGCTTCTTAGGTTAGAGGATCACTAGACAGAGCCCTGTGCGCTGTCAGTCACTAGAATGACTTGGTAACCAAGAGAGCCTGGTTGCTTAGAGATGTCAATGCCTTAGTGCCTCTGAGGGTACATTTTTCCTACTGGAGCGCTCCTTACTGTATACATGTGTCCATTTTCAGTGTTGACGTTTCTTTGTTTAATGAGCTTTAAAATTCAAGTTATCGTATAATGTTAATTATGCTATAATTAACTTGTGATTACTAGCAGTTAATCTTTAGCTGGATGATATTCTTAAGCTGTCATATCAGGGCTGAAGTTGATTTTCATCCAAGTTATAGTCTAGGGTAGAACAACTTTTAGGTATGGCTCCTTTAAGTTGGAGAGATCTGCAGGAAAAAAGTGTTCAAAGCTAGTTATAACCACAATATTGTGTGAAAACATCAATGGTTTCACTGTGTTGCGTGAGGAAATATGTAACTGGGCACTGTTATTAATGACGTGTGTTTGCACCTAAGTGATATACTACATTCATGAAATAGAAAATTTTAAATCTTGAATAAGTTTTAAGTACCTTCTACATCTAAATAACCTTTACTTGATATAGTTTTCCATTGGAGACTTCCAGGCACATATTAAAATCAGTGTTAGAGAATTCATAGGGTAGTAACAAACATTTCTTTTTATTCTATTTCAGGCTATTTTGGCATTCTGCTGGATATATGTTCGTAAATACCAAAGTCAGCGGGAAAGTGAAGTTGTCTCCACCATAACAGCAATTTTTTCTCTAGCAATTGCACTTATCACATCAGCACTTTTACCAGTGGATATATTTTTGGTTTCTTACATGAAAAATCAAAATGGTACATTTAAGGTAAATATCATGCAATGTAATTTATTTTCCTTTCAAATTTCTGACAATTAAGTGTTTAAGTTTAGCAGTCTAGCATATACTGTGTTTTATATTTGTATCTGGGAATCGGTGAAGATGGAGATGTAGCCTAGAGGCTGAAAATGTGACAACTGACCTAAGGAACCAGAGGCAGACTTACTGATGACATAAGAACTATTAATTCTTCAGCCCTGCAGACATGAAGAATACCTTTCATTAATGTTTTGAGTAATCATAATAGTTTTATTTTTGTGTTTCTTATAGCTCTCTTGAAGCTTATTTGATTTGATTTGTATTAGTGCAATAAATAAATACTATAGAAGGCCTTTTGTTAGTGGCAGACCAGGAACTTAACCTCTTGTTTCATATTGAATACTTTGAGTCAATAGTATAGTGAAGAGACCACTAGGCTGGGGATCCTAAGACTTAGGTTCTAATCTTGATTCTTATCTTTCTAGCTATGAATCTTTTGTCAAATCACTTAACTTTTCCAGACTTCAGCTTCCTCATTTTAAGAAACTGATAGGTTTCTGAGTTTCCTTTCAATATGCAAATTACTTGTAAGTTTCTTACTAGCTTAAGCTTCTGTAGAACAGGAACTATATCTATGTTGTTTCGCCAATATCTAGTGCAGAATACTTAAATATTTGAATGAAATAGTATTTCAGTTATCTCAATACATGGCTATAAAGGAATATTCTGAATTGGGCCAAATGGCATAAATAATTTGTTTCTATTTTTGTATTTTGTAGTTAAGATTATATATATTCTGATTGCTGTGAAAACTTTTTTTTTTTTGTAGGGCACTCATTCATTTAGCAAGTATTAATTGAGCATGTAGTATGTGCAAAAACTAGTGTTATAAAGATAGTAACTAACAGCTGTTGACTATTACTGTCTGTATTAAGTAGTTTATGTATATTAACTTTCTTTGATCTCTCACACATCCTTATGAGGTAGCTAGAATTATCCTTGTTTTTCATGGGTGAAGATCCAAGGTTCAGAGAGGGGACGTCCCACATGACTTGTACATGCTGTAGCTGGGCTTCAAAACTCTGCAGTCTTGCTCCAGGGCTCCTTGTTCACTAGGATCCTTTGGAAGATAGCCTCCTAAGAAATCCAGAATACTTTCAAGTAGTTCAGGAAGTAGGCTGCCAACCAGTGAATCTACATTAATTTTTTTAACATTTATGCTTAATGCGCCTTTTGTATAATATTTTGGGCTGAAGCATTATTTTAGGAGAAAGTGACTATTTTTAGTGGTATTATTGGGTTTTCTCTACTTTTCTTTTTTTTTTGAGTTGGAGTCTCACTCTGTCACCCAGACTGGAGTGCAGTGGCCTCGACCTGCTGGGCTCTGGCAATCCCTCCACCTTAGCCTTCCAAGGAGCTGGAACTACAGGCGCGCTACCACGCCCGGCTAATTTTTTAATTTATTGTAGTGATGAGGTCTCGCCAAGTTGCCCAGGTGGGTCTCGAACCCACGGACTCAGGCAATCCACTCTCTTCAGCCTCCCAAAGCGCAGGATTCCAGGCTGAGCCACCGAGCCCAGCTACTTTTTTATTATTGGGCAA
Source organism: Carlito syrichta (assembly GCF_000164805.1). Classification (NCBI taxonomy): domain Eukaryota; kingdom Metazoa; phylum Chordata; class Mammalia; order Primates; family Tarsiidae; genus Carlito; species Carlito syrichta. The sequence continues at coordinate 211,645 of NW_007247766.1, read as the reverse complement.
GAAGTAATAAACCTTTCATAGTTTTGGACTTGGATAATTAAATGATCTTAACATTATGGGGTCATTTTCTTTGAGAAATGTATCACTTTAGAATTAAATTCTATAAAAAAGTTTATTTAATTTTTTGTGACTCTGTATACTGGTTGTTTATTGGTTAAAAGATTTTGACATTTTCAGAATGTCTGGATATTCTTTTTATTTAAAAATAGTGTAATTTCTTTTGTTTTTGTTTGTTTTTTGAGTTGGAGTCTCACTCTGTCGCCCGGGCTGGAGTGCAGTGGCCGCTCCTGGCCACCACAGCCTCGACCTGCTGGGCTCTGG
>NW_007247766.1:198258-211028 GCF_000164805.1 Carlito syrichta | reverse complement strand
CACTCACCTCAGCCTCCCAAAGGCGCGGGATTACAGGCTAAGCCACCGAGCCCGGCTAAATAGTGTAATTTCAAATGTACAAAACATAATTATAAATTTCTAGGATATTTTCCTCTCTGAAAGCTGCAAGTTTAAATAGGCAAGGATACACACACACACACACACATCTGTATATATATTTTTGAGTATTCTGCTATATAGAAGCAGTATAATTATTCCTTGTATAATTATCCTTTGAATAAGAGATATTTTAGTTTTGAATTTAGTATGTTTGATTTATTTAGATTTTGTAGGGGAATGTTTTCATCTTTAAATTTCTAAAGTAAGCATTTTCTTGAAATTATAAACTTTCTTAGATTATAGTAGTTGCTTTGGGCCCATGCTTAAATTAGTAGTCATGTTCTGGTTTGGTTTTGTTTTTTTTGTATAAGTGTGTTTTAATAACCTATGAGATTGCAGTTATACTTGTTTGAGCAAGATCTTAAGAATCTATCCAACTGAAGATGCAAAAATAATATCTATATAAGGAGCCCATTTAAATAAATGTCCTCTAAAAGAAGAAAAGACATAGCTGTGGTTAATGCACTTACTTTATATTTGTTAAATATAAATGTGGCACCAATAATCACAAGGGGAAAAAAGTCTGTGTTAAGTTGTTTTTCACAACTAGGATATTCTTTATTTAGCAGTTCTCCTTTTTTTTCTACTTTTCATTACTAGTTGGGTTTGTTTTTAGCCATCTCAGAGCTTAGAAATTTATCAGTTCTTTTCTTGGTACTTTGATACTTTTTTTGATACCTTGAAACATTCTTTGTGTCTGTCTTTTCCCTCATCTCTTTTTTTGGGGGCGGGATGGATTAGTGAAATCCACGGGAGTTTTCTTTTGAAGCTGGACTATTTGCAGATTCTCAAAAGTAGAACTGAAAAGATTTTGAAAAACTTTCCTAGTGAACTCTAGACAGTATTTTGTCCTTAAAGTAATTGCTGAATTCTCCTTATGTGCCTAGTGAAATACAAATGCAAATATTTCAGAAGTAGTTCTTGAGACTTCATGCTATAACTGTAAATTTGGTCATGTTAGAATGTAAAGCGTGCCACAATGGTTTTAGTCTATTCCAGCCGTTTTAGTTAGGATAAATGTACACTTTGACATTGTTTTCCATGACGAATGATATTGTATCCTAAGTTTTACAGCATGCATGTTTTAACTCCTGAATGAATTTATGCATTCTTAAATGTTCTCCATTCCCACCTGAAGTGTTTTGAAGCCTTGTTCTAAACTGATTATGTACTTGCTTGCAAGGTGTGATTGTTTGGAGCCTCCACGTGTCAGTGATTGCAGTGTTGTGCTCAGGAACAGAAGGTGCCTGGGCTTCACTGTGGGCAGGTAGTTAACACTGCCTTCTCTGTATGTGTTATTGTTGCCCTTCCAGCTCCTTCTGCCTATGACAGGGCTGAGTATGCCCAAGGTGTTTCTGTTGACCTTTCTTTCAACATACAGCAATATTAATGATTTTCACTAAATACTTTCTTTGTAACTTTTTCTGAAATAATTAACTTTTTAGGTTTAAAAAGAATAACCTTAAAGCACAGCTAGAAGTGCTCTATTAAACCGCTATTAAATGGTCTTGTGTAGTTGGTCAGTAACCTTGGATAGTGATAGACACAAAGTGTACCAATAAAAAAAAATTAGAAATTGATACTCATGTGAACAAGTATTCTTCCTTTTACACAACATGTAAAAATTTTTCAAAAAAAAATTAGTCGTTAAGGTATGGCGTCAAAACATTTGATACTTTGGTGTTTGTTCATATGGGTCTCCCTCCCTAACACATAGTATCTCTGTGGCCTGTTGTTACTCACTGTCTGGGTTAACCTACGGCTGCCTTGTTCCTGTGTTCCCTATTCCTATCTGGTGATTGTATTCTAGAACTGTGTGTTCTTCACTGAACCTTACATAGATATCAGTGTACTTGATATTTATTTTCTGAGCACATAGCATGTGCCTGACAGTCTTAAGTGCTGGGGATTAGTCATTGGACAGGTGAGGGTGCTGCCCTTATGCGCCTGCAGTCGGAAAGGCCAGAGCAGCAGTCAGCACACATCCATCATGGAAGGCAGCTTTACAGTGATAAACTGTGGGGAAAGGAACAGACTGACATGAGAGTCAGGTAGGATGTGGGTGATGCAGAGAGGGTACACAGGAGGGCTGACTGTGGCGGGGTGGGGGTATGGGGGTGGGGAAGGGTACTGAGAGGAGCCAAGTGAGGAGCATGCAGGTCAGAGCCAGAGCCACAGATGCAGAGGCTGTAGGCAGGTATTTGGCTGCCTTGGCTGAATGTGTGCTGGGCTTTGCTTCTTAGATGCTGAATCTTCAGAGGAAGGCGTGGCCAGGATGATTGTAATCGTGCGTGGTGTTCATGAGGTTAGATTTTTTTCCTCACTGTGATGCAAGGTAATGAAGGTAAAGGTAAAGGTGAGCTAGACTAGAGTGGTGCTAGTGAAGGAAAAGGATTAAAGTGGCAGATACCTTGGAGGTAGGATTTCTTGGATTTGCTCATGGATTAGATACAGGGAGGCGGGTGAAGGAGAAGATGATTGGAACTCCAATGCCTTGGTTTTGTAAACCTTAGAGAAGTCAAGAAACCTGAGTGAGTCACAGGGACAGGAACCCGAGTAGGCGGGGAGGGCCTTTGGGGAAGAACATCCCCTCCAGTGTGCCTCTTGTACCATATGTTCATGTGGAGGCATCACCAGGGCACCAAAGTTCTGGAAGAGCTCAGGGCTGGAGAGAAGTCCTTGGAAGGCAACATGTGGATGGTACTAAGAATGTGGACAGACCAGGAACTGGGGAATGGAGCAGTCAAAAGTCGACACTGAACCGAGGGCTAGAGAGGTAGCTGCAAGGGAGAATGAAAGCAAAAGAGGGAGGCTTCAAGGAAATAGAAGAACGTGTTTTGGGAAGAGAGCACCATGGCTTTTCCAGTGATGTGAAAGGTATAGTAAGAGGGCAGAGAAGTGATTGTTGGCTATGGCTCATGGTGGACCATAAAGAGGACTTGTAGTGGAGCAGTAGGGCGATTAGGATTGGAGTGGACTAAGTGGACAGGGAGTGAGGAAGCTGTGGTGGTAGGGAATGCTGGTAACTTTCAGGAAGCTTTGTCTTCCAGGGCAGTGAGAAGACAGGTCAGTGGAGGTGTTTTTCTTTGGGGGTGGCTATATGTGTATCTTCTTGTGTTTAATGGAAGTTACTAGGATTCGGTAGAATGAGAGAGGAGAACAGAACAAGCTAAAACCAATAGTCTTCACACATGAAATCTGTATCTAAAAATGAAATGAAAGAACACCCAAACATACACAGAAAAATAAAAAGTGTAAACAGTGAATTGCTGGGGAGGGACAGGTGCAGCTTCTTTGAGAAGGCAGAGATATAGGGTTCTCACAGTGAGAGGGTTGGCCATAAGAGAACATGAAACACTTTGGAGGAAGGCAAACCTCGAATTTTGATACAGATGGAGGAGGTTTTAGATTTGATAGGTCGAGTTAGCTCCTGTTCTTTGGCTTCAGGTTATTTTAGAGACCTTGAAGACAGTGTTTCTCAACTGTTGACATTTATGCTGGATAATTCTTGGTTGTTGGGGCTGTTTTGTGCACTGTAGATGTTTAGCAGCATCCTTGGCCTCTATACTCCATGTCTATAGCACATGGACACTCCCGTCTTGTTCCCAGACATTGCCACAAGCCCTCTGGAAGGGAACCGTGGGTCTAAGTGAGCTTATCAGGTGGGCATGAGTGACACTGCCACATGCTCCCTGGATGGGAACCACTGGTCTAAGTGAGCTTATTAGGTAGACATGAGGAGGGTTATGTTGGAGTGTGGGGTTGCACAGAGGGTTCCACAAAGTCAGCTTGATGAATGGAGAAGGGAATTTACATATGCGACCAGCTATACCCTTGTTCTGTGGAACTCATGTCCTTTTCCTTTTTTCTGAAAAATTCTACTTTAATATTCTGTATTTAGTGTTTGTTCTTGATTGTCTCACATTCCTATGGGTCTTAAACGACTCTGAAGTTCCTTTTAGTTTCTACTTTGGGAAGCAGTAGTTTATAAAACATATCAAGGGCACAGCGGTTCTCAAAATGCAGAAGAAGGAATGTTTCATAAACTAAGCTCCCTTGACAGTACATCACATATCTTAGAGGCAAGAGTCTGTGAAAGCCAAATGCACGATTAGTACTTGAGTGATGTTGTATATTTTACACATATTTGTAGCTTTAAAATAGTAACAGCAGTACTCTTATTTCCACAATAATTGGTTAGAAAAAGAAACTTGTAGAGTAAAAGATGGTACATTTTTACGATTCTTTGGCTTTAAACCACCTTCAGACTTTCTATTTTTAATTTTTTTCCCTGAGATTGAACTCTTGTCCAGTTTTAAAGTTTAACTTTTCAGTGATTCTCAATGAGGACATTACTGCCTCCTGGGGTTGTCTTGGAAATTGATGGGGAGTTTGTGTAATGTGTAATGAGTAAAAAGGGATAGGCGTAGCTGTTCTCTGACCTGTTGACCCATTGTTCTTCATTTGATGATCAAAAATCTTTTTAAAATTCTGTTTTGTAGCAGAATCAATCACTAAAGCACAACTCTCAGGAGCTAAGGCTTTGATTTTGTCCATACTCATTTGGTGCTTAGATCACTGATGAAGAGCTTTCAGTCCCTCCCCAGCAATTCACTGTTTACACTTTTTATTTTTCTGTGTATGTTTGGGTGTTCTTTCATTTCATTTTTAGATACAGATTTCATGTGTTAAGACTATTGGTTTTAGCTTGTTCTGTTCTCCTCTCAAAAGTACTTCTTGGATGTCCATCTAGGTGGCCAGTGTATGTAGGTCTCGTTTTTAATTTCTGCGAGTTGTTCTGTTATCAATGTACAATAATACATTTTACCATTTCTCCTCTGCACATTTAGATGGTTTCCAGTTTCTCTTTTTTTAAAAAAATCACACATCTTTTAAACAATACTGCCCTGAATATTGTTGAGTAAAAAGCTCTTGAGTAAAACCCAACACTTGTGCCTTAGTGCAGGCTGAACCTTCCCAAGATAGGGTTCTGCAAGTGACCTGATGTGATGCAGAGAGGTCAGCTTTCCAGAGTGCAGGGTGGGGGCCTCAGCTTCCTTTATTCTCTCTTCTTATTGATAGGGAAGAGTGGCCTTCCAGGTAGATAAACACTTTGGACTTGGGTGCCCAGTAGTCTGGGCAGAGTAGGTGTAGCTTGGTTATTGGGACATCCTAGTTGCTGGATGCCTGGAGACTTGGGGCCCCTTACACCTGTGAGTAATTGAAATTGGTGAGATTGCTTGGGAAAAGAGGGCCCTTTTGAGTTGTGTGTTGCTTGTAGGAACTTCTGAGGTAACTTGTTGGACAGAACTGCTTGTCTTTAAAACCTGAGCACTGTTATCTATCCTAATTTTTTGTGAATATTTTTAGGATGGATTCAACAAAGAAGGTCTAGATCACAGTCTGTCTTTCTTACTCTTACTGTATAGGAGATAACTTTTCTGCCATATGTTGACACTATTGGATATCATTGTTTTACATTTTGCCAATAGGTAGGTGAAAGGTTAGTATAATAATAGGTTTTTTTTTCACGTTTTATTAGTAAAGTGTAGTGATTGAGAAATTCCTTATTGTTGTCTTTTTCAAATGTATTTCTGGCCCTAGCCTATCTATTTTCTCAGGTGATTTTTAGAGTCAACATATTACTATACTTCACCTCCTAGCACAATGGAATTTCGACTTGCAGTATATATTAATTTTAAGATTATTTTGGGGGATTGTTATTTACAGTCTTTACATTTGGGAACCAGCGACTTCTCATTTATTTAAATATATCTTTTAATTTAGTTTTATTTATATAGTTAACATACATTTTTATTTGTCCTATTCTTAAGAGTATTTTTATAGTCCTTAATGATTGGAAAAATACTGTTTTTATTTATTATTTTTATAGAGACGAGGTCTAGCTGTGTTGCCCAAGCTGGTCTCGGGCTCCTGGGCTCAAGCAGTCCTCTTGCCTCAGCTTCCCAGAGTGCTGGAATTACATTCATGAGCTACTGTGCCCAACCTGGAAAAATACTGTTTTTACTGTGTATTGTATGTCCAGGTTTTGCATTTGTAGAAATTTGGGTTTTCTACATTTTTGGTCTTTTAGGCATTTATCAGCAAGAAATTTATAGATACTCATTGCTAAGGCCAAAAAAAAGGAAGAAAACCGACATTCTAAATATTTTTAGAGAATTAAATGTTGATAACCTTTCTTAGGAACATTTGGAGTATGATGTTGACACTGATTTGAACTCTTAAAGTGTTTATAAAAAAACTGACCTGGATTCTAATTTGTCATTAAATAGCAGTGATGGTTTCCTTAGACTCTCCAGGTTTAATTTTTTACAGCTACAGAATTTAGAGTATTAGACAAAAAGATTTGTCATTGAACCTCATTTCTGACTCAGTAGTGTACAGAGTTTTTTTCTATTTGAAAATATTAATTTAAATTTTATAAGTTTATTAATTTAAAGAACACTTGTGGGATGAATGCAGAGGAGTTAAGTGGACTTTTAGGTTTTTTTTTTTTAATGTGTAATATGCTCAAATATGTTCTTTCTAGCCGGGCTCGGTGGCTCAGCCTGTAATCCCGCGCCTTTGGGAGGCTGAGGTGAGTGGATTCCCTGAGCCCGTGGGTTTGAGACCCGCCTGGGCAGCGAGACCTCATCTCTACAGTAAATCAAAAAATCAGCCGGGCGTGGTAGTGCATGCCTGTGATTCCGGCTACTTGGAAGGCTGAGGCAGAAGGATCGCCGGAGCCCAGCAGGTCGAGGCTGTGGTGGCCGGGAGCGGCCACTGCACTCCAGTCTGGGCGACAGAGTGAGACTCCAACTCAAAAAAAAAAAAAAAAAATGTTCTTTCTAAAGTACAGATCAGATTTGTCACTCTGCATGAAATTTATCACTATTTTCCATTGCCCTTAGGACAAAGTCCGTTATGTTTACCATGACTCACAAGTCCCTCCGACAGATGCCCTTCTTCTTCCTCCCACCACCTGCTTCTCTTACCTTTCCAAGAACTCTGGTGAATCTATGTTTAGCTTCTGGCTGTTTTAAAAAAATGTTCCCTATGTGTTCCTTTCTCTCTCCTTCCTTCCTGCTGTTTTCTCTTGGCTTCCCTGAGAACCTGAGAACATCCATTCTTCCTTCAGGTCTTGGTTTAGTCATTTTTGGGAAGCCATCCGGGATTTTCAGTCTGACTTAGGTGCTTTTTGTCTGTTTTCCAAGAACTGTGTTGTTATCTTTCTTACATATTGAAATTTGTTTATTGTCATGTCTCTCATCCTTGAAGACATACACCATACCTTATTTGAATGGATGACAGATTTTAGAACTGATAGGCAGTCATATTAAAACTTGGCTATAATTGTTAGACAAATGAATGTTTTTGTTAATATTTCTGTTGTTTCCTTTTATCCCAGGGCTGGGCTAATGCTAATGTCAGCAGACAGATTGAAGACACTGTATTATATGGTTACTATAGTAAGTATCAGTTTTCTATTATATTTGGGTTGCTAACCAAAATGTAGAATAAAGCTACATATAAACTTTTACTTCTTATATCACATATGAGATTAGTGTTTTCCACATAAGGAATAAGAAATATGCATTTGTTCTCAAAAACCTGAAACTTCTTTAACCTACTTTACTTCATTTAAGTTCACTTGTAATACTTCTTTGTGGTGGATCAATCAAGTTCCTTTAAATACCATCTCTCTTCTTTCGTTACCATTACCAATTTCCCACACTTGCGCTCTTGCTTTAAAGCCTCAGTTTTCCAAAAAAATTTTCTGAGTTTTGCAAAGAGTAGAGTGTACTCTGGGGAATTTGAACTGTCAACTTTCTTGTACTCTACAGAGCCATTTTTATCCAGGGATTATGGTTGATTTCGTTCCTTCTCCTACCATCTCCCCCTTCCTTCCTTCCTAGTGTTAGATTATAAAACTTTATAATAGCCACTTAATGTTTCAAAATTTTTTCCTTAAGTAAACATGAGGCTTCAGTTTTTATAAAAATGTATGATTGCTGAGTTTGAAAAGGGATGTCTTTTTTCAACAGTAAATTAAGATGTTGAGTAAGATTTCAGCAGGACATAAAACTGGAAACAGAAAAAAGTCTAAAGAAGTTTCTATTGATGGAATACTTTTTAAAAGAGTTTCATTGGATTTTTATTTAGTTGCTTTGGCTTTAATGTTTGCCTTTTATTCAGCTCTAAAATCTACAAGACTATTTCGTTAGGGTAGATTTTAGATTTTCATGGGTCTTTAAAATATAATTTAATATTTTTGATGAATATGTTAAATAAAAATATAATTTTGGCCTATTAAGTTAAAACTTTTGAAATCATGCTATATTAAGTAAAATATTACCTTTTTAATATAAATTTATTGGAAGGATATAAATGACTTCTTCAAAAAGGATTTTGGGGAAGTGGGTCTGTCCCCTGTGTGACACTAAAGTGTGGCTATCCCATAGAACATGTGACAAAATAAGCCAACTTGTATGTTAGTGAAGTCCAGGCCATGAACCATATCTTATCTTTCAATCTAGAGGCCATTGGACTAATCCATTATAACTAAGGTCACAAAAGACTTGTAAACAAGAACATTAACTCATGCAGCCTTTTTCACTTGGTTCTGTGGAGAGAATTAAGCTTACAGAAAGGGACTTAGTATTTTTCTCAGTCTTCCCAAAGATAGTGTGTCAGTCCTCCCAGGATAATGTCCTTAATAAATGCATGGGAGAGAAGTTAAGCATTACAAACAGTAAATGCCTGGGGGGCGGGGAGGGGGGGAGGCTTAGGGCTTGATTCTCTATAGAACTTAGGTTAAAGTGAGAAATATAATTGCCTTGGGATAGGATAGTTGAGACAATGATCTAAAGAAGAAATTTGTTGAAAAAGCCAAATTATGAATAGAAGATTTCTTGATAACCATAGAATCAAAGTAAGATTTACTTGGGTCATGTTAATGGTTATTATAATGTTAGTTGCATCCTCTCAGCAATGGCTACTAGGCCTTGTTTTTGACTCTGTGTAGCCTACAGCTGGGAGCCTGAGTGAATTGCAAGACTTCTGAGATAATTACTATCCTCAAGCCTGGCTGTTTCTCTTGAAATGCAAGATACAATCTCACTGTCCTAGATGATTACATCTAATGTGTCTTCTCCTGGGTCTTGAGGACTGTAGAGTCCAAATCCAAAACACTGTTTTCATCTGTCCCCTCTATTAGAGTATGAGATGTCTGATCTGTTCTACATATCAACACATTTTCATTGTCTAACCTTGCCAGGAACTGTGTAAGACTTTCACATTTAAAATATTATTTAATTTATGTGAATAGCTCCCCCCTTTTTTCCTTGGTATTTTCTACTCTTTACAGATGAAGAATTTATTGCTGAAATATGTTTAAAAAAAATTCCTTGTTAGTGAGCGGCATGGCCCAAAGTAGATGTATTTTCTAAGCTAGAGCTTCATACCATTATGTAGAACTGCCTTTTACTATTAACAAATCATTCTGGGGATGTTACCTGTGGGAATGATAACAGCATTGAACCTCTGTTGAACCTTCAGAAATTATCTGGGGAGCTTTTAAGTAACACAGAGCTAGACTGTGTCCAGGGAGATTGTGACTTACTTTGGTGTGATAGGTAGATTGGGAATCTATTACTGAAAATTCATGGTGCTATTTCTGATTTTAGCACAGTCAGTAGTTTAGGTTATTGGTTTTTCATAAGATATCTCATGTGCATGTGTAATAAGAAGTTTTGAGGACAAAGAAGCTAAGCGTTGACTCAGTGAGACCACTTATGCTTTTTAATCGTGTTTTATGTTTGTTTTGAAAAGAAGAGCTTTCAGTTAAGAGATTGTTTGGCAATATTTTTTTCTAGAGTATTGAGATTAATGGTAGGTGCTTAATTGGTAATAACTTAGATTGTAAGCATATTTTCTTTCGAAGAATTACTGAGCAGGATTATTCCTATGCTTGTCTTTTTTTTTTTTTTTTTTTTTTTAGGTGCCATGTTAGGTACTAGTTTAGATGCCAGTTGTTTTTCTATAGAATAGAAACCGGTTAAAAAAAAAAAGGCTTAAATTCTTTAAGAGTTCTCCTAAAGCAGCCTTAGTCTTCTTCCTCAAGGAAAATGTTTGGAAGTGTTAACTACTTTCAAATTACTGGTTGAAATGTATATCCTTACTGCCTTTTTGTACTCCATGACATTAAAATCCATTGATTCATTTGGACTTGGAATGTATTTTTTACTCATGCACAATTTTTGACATTATGCCTAATTCATTTGGAAAATATTTTGCTTATTGAATAATAGAGGTCTTCCAAACATTGATACATATTGTTTTTGCATTGAAAAATAGCATTTGTTAATATCACCATAATTCTTTTCAGGAAAGTATGTATTGGGAAACCATAAAACAAGGTGGTAGATTGAAGGTTTTCAAAATTCTAATTTTCTTTTGAAAGCTTCAGTTTTATCATTTGGTGGCAAACATTGTCACTTGTTTCCTGTATGAAATGGCAGCCTCATTGTTCATTTTTGAGAAAGCCTGCCTAATACTCAGGTCTGGATAACTTGCTCATCTCTCAGTTATTTCAAGTAAAAATTGATGTTCTTTGAAAAAAGTGATTAGTGTAGCTCACAACTGATGAGACACTGTAAGATACACATACGTACGGTATTAAAGGAAGCACACTCAACTGTGGACATGTAATACAATTTTTACTGCTTCAGAAGGAACTTTAACCCGAAAGTCTCAAGCCTCCCCCGAAAAATACAGTGACTGCAAGCGCAGTTCTGGTCACTACCTTGATCAATCTGAAGGGCCAGCGGTTTCATCCACTATTGTTTTTGCACCATCAGTTTAAATGCAAACATAGTGGAAAAGCAGATACCATCTTAGTGTTATTATGAAAATAGTTTTGATGTTGTGGACACACTGAAAGCATCTCTCAAAATCTGAGGGTCTGAAAACTGTGTTTTTTAGGTTCTTCTGTTGCATTAATGGACTTTTGGATGTTTTATCCTGGAGAGTTTGGGAGAGTTGGGCTGACTGCAGCTTCTACTTACAGAAACTCAGCTGTGGACTGATTATGTGAGGTGCTTGGGTCACAGGGGTAGGACCTACATGAGTGAATTAATGCCATCATCATCAAGCCTCCTGGAGCATGTTGAAGGTTGCGAGGGAGAAGTTGTTCATTTCTGCCCCATACCCTATGCTGAGATGTTGTAATCAGAAGGGGACTCCCTCATCAAGGGGTGTTGTGTCTACCTCAGAAACTTTAAGGACTCGTTCTTTTTTTTTTTTTTCTTTCAAATGTTTTTATATTTTTTTTGTCTGTATCTTCAAGCTTCTTTACCATTTTCTCTTATAAAACGGCTCTTCTGTGACCTTTTAGTTCTCAGTTCTGTTTATGTTTAAATCTGTTATGCAGCTCTTTTATTTCTTTTATATGAATTTAGTTTCAAATTTATTTGAATTTAGTTTCAAATTTATTTTTATCTTTAAATTTTTACCTTTTCTTTATTGTAATTTTTTGTGTTTACTTTATTCATGTGTTCTGTATCTATAAATCACTCAGTAAAATTATGCTAGTTTTAATTCTTTGCCATCTGCCTTTCATTAATATCTTCAAGTGAATTTTCCTTAATATTTTTTCCTAACTTCTTGTTTTGTTTTACATGCAGGGGGTTGTAGAAATGGAGAGAGCCCAAACCCTAAGCAGGATTATTTGAGACTGATTGTGTTCAACTCTTCTGTGTTGTCCTGCCCGTTTCCCACAGACTCTTTTCCTCCCAACACTGGCTCTTGGGTTATTATTTTGTATTTAGAGTGAATGGAATCTTACAGGACATAATATTTTATGTCTCTCTTCTTTAGTGCTCAGCACTATGTTTGAGACTTATCTTTGTTGATATAGGTAGCAGTTGTCTGTGAATTCTTGTTACTGCATTAGCATACCTAGTTCATTTGTCCATACTAATATTGATGATCAGTGGAATTGTTTATACTTGTTTATAGTTTTGGCTGTTTCAAATACTGCAGCTTAGAAGATCTTGTGTGTGTGTGTGTGTGTGTGTATAGCATTTTTACTGCATTGTTTTTAATTATATAGATGTTCTTATAACTTAGTCAAATAATCCCTAATTATTAGGTGTTTAGTAAGTTGGGTTTGTATCCTTTTTTTTTGCAGTTAAGCAGTTTTTTAGTGATAATAGGAGTGAATCAAAGTGTACATTCATTTAGTTAAGTTATGAAACTAAGGGAAAATAAGATGGACCAGACTCTTAAATTCCTGTTTCTATACCATATTTTTATTTTTAATTTTTTCATTTTAAACATATTTTTTATTTGTTAAGGGTACAGTTAAGGGTTAGGTTTACAAATATGCATCGTTCAGGCACCCTTGTTGATAAGGGGTGTCCCCCGTCCCCAGACAGATATTGACTATCGTTAGTCCGACCTCCCTTCCCCTCCCTAGCCCCCCATAGGTTCCCACACTGTCAGTTCTTTTCTTATAGTATTATGATAGATGTTCAAGGTCCACTATATGAGTGAGAACATGTTATACTCAATCTTTGTTTCTGTGAGAGATCACTCAGTATTATAGACTCTAGTTCCATCCAGGTTGCTGCGAAATTCATGATTTTGTT
>NW_007247766.1:197123-197740 GCF_000164805.1 Carlito syrichta | reverse complement strand
CTTTTTGATAGAGTGATTTGAGTTCTTCAGGGTATATTCCCAGTAGGGGGATTGCGGGGTCATATAGGAGGTCGATATTTAGAGCTTTTAGTAATCGCCACACTGCTTTCTGCAGAGGTTGCACTAGTTTACACTCCCACCAACAATGTAGAAGTGTTCCCTTTTCACCACATCCTCTCCAGCAGCTGTTATTTTTTGAGTTATTGATAATTGCCATTCTGACTGGAGTTAGGTGGTATCTCAGTGTAGTTTTGATTTGCATCTCCTTGATGATTAGTGAGGTTGAACATTTCTTCATTTGTCTGTTGGCCGCTCAGATGTCTTCCTTTGAGAAGTGTCTGTTCATATCTTTTGCCCACTTTGTAATGGGGTTATTTGTTTTTTTCTTTTCAGCACAGTTGAATTCCTTGTATATCCAAGATGTTAGGCCTTTGTCAGACTTGGAGTTGGCAAATACATTTTCCCAGTCTGTGGGCTGTCTCCCTGCTCTCTTGATGGTTTCTTTGGCTTTGCAGAAGCTTGTCAGTTTAATGAGGTCCCACTTGTCTATCTTATCTCTTATGGCCCGTGCGATTTGGGTATTGCTCAGGAATTGGGTGCCAGTTCCAATTTCCATA
>NW_007247766.1:196471-197103 GCF_000164805.1 Carlito syrichta | reverse complement strand
ATTCACTTGTTTGTGTCATCTTTGATTTTTTTGAGTAGTGTTTTGTATTTTTCATTGTAAAGGTTTTTCACATCTCTGGTTAGGAAGATGCCAAGGTATTTCATTTTTTTGTGGCTATTGTGAATGGAATTGTGCTTTTTATTTGGGTTTCTGTTTGTTTATTATTGGTATACAGAAATGTGATTGTCTTTTGCACATTTGTTTTATATCCTGAGACTTTGCCAAAGTCCTTTATCAGTGTAAGGAGGTTTTTGACAGATTCTCTCGGGTTTCAAGTTACACAATCATGTAATCTGCAAAGAGAGATAACTTGACTTCCTCTTTTCCTATTTGGATATCCCTCATTGCCTTCTCTTCTCTGATTGCTCTAGCCAGGACTTCCAATACTGTATTGAACAGGAGGGGTGAGAGTGGGCATTCTTGTCTTGCTCTAGTTTTTAGCGGAAATGGTTTCAATTTTTGTCCATTTAGGAGTATGTTGGTTGTGGGTTTCTCGTAGATGGCTTTTACTGTTTTGAGGTATGTTCCTCGTATGCCTAGATGTTCAAGGGTTTGTATCAAGAAGGGGTGCGGGATTTTATCAAAAGCTTTTTCTGCATCTAGTGATATAATCATGTGGTTTTTGTTTTGAC
>NW_007247766.1:145081-195993 GCF_000164805.1 Carlito syrichta | reverse complement strand
AAAATGATTTGGGGAGTGTTCCATCTTTCTCAATCACCTGGAATACTTTCAGTAGGATTGGTATCAGCTCCTCCTTAAATGTCTTATAGAATTCTGCTGGAAAGTCATCTGGTCCAGGACTTTTTTTTGTAGGTAGTTTTCTTATTACGTAGTCAATTTCCTTGATTGTTATTAGTCTATTTAGGGTGTCAATTTCTTCTTGTTTCAACCTAGGCAGGTTGTGTGATGTCAGAAAGTCCTCCATTTCCTTAAGGTTTTCAAGTTTGTTTCCATACAAGTGTACATAGTAGTCTCTAATGATCTTTTGTATTTCTTCAGGGTAAGATGTGACTTTATCTTTTGTGTTTCTAATTGTGTTTATTTGGACTTTTTCTCTCTTTTTCTTTGTCAGTCTAGCTAGGGGACCATTGATCTTGTTTATCCTTTTGAAGAACCAGCTTTTTGTTTCATTGATTTTTTTTTTGTATTATCTTTTTGTCTTCTGTGTCCTGGATTTGGACTTTTATTTTGGTGCTTTGGATTCTTCTGCTGTTAGGGTTTTGGTGGTCTTGCTTTTCCAGGCTTGTTAGGCTGTTAAATTGTGGTCCTTCCATTTTCTTCATGTGCGCTTGTACAGATATGAATTCCCCTCTTACTACAGCTTTCATGGCATCCCAGAGATTTTAGTAAGATGTTTCTTCATTTTCATTTGTTTCTCTGTTTTGATTTCATTTTTGACCCAGGAGTTGTTTAGCACCATGCTGTTTAGTGTCCATGTCTTTGTGGGTTTTGGGGGAACCTCGTTTGTGTTGATGTTTATTTTTATTTCACTGTGGTCTGAGAAGGTACATGGTCAAATTTCGGTCTTTTAAAATTTTCTTATGCTTGATTTATGGCCAAGTATGTGGTCGATCTTAGAGTACGTTCCATGCGGTGATGAGTAGAATGTATATTCTGTGGTTGTTGGATGGAGTGTTCTTTAGGTATCAGTTAAGTCCATTTGGTCAAGAGTCACATTGAGGTTCCGGATCTCGTTGCTGATTTCTTGTCCTGAGGATCTGTCTAGGGTTGTGAGTGGGTCATTGAAGTCCCCAACTATGATAGTGTTAGAGTTGATATCTTTTTTGAGTTTACGTAGAAGCTGCTTTATGAAAGCTGGTGCTCCTATGTTGGGTGCATATATGTTTAAGATAGATATTTTTTGTTGGTTGATTGAACCTTTTATCATTATGTCGTGGCCTTCTGTATCTTTTTAATTTTTGATAGCTTAAAGGGTATTTTTTCTGAAATTAAGATCGTGACTCCTCCTTTCTTTTGTGTTCTGTTCTCCTGAAAGTTTGTTTCCCATCCTCTTATTTTGAGTCTGTGAGTGTCCTTTCTAGTGATGTGAGTCTCTTGAAGGCAATAAATTGTTGCCTGGTGATATTTTATTCATTTTGCCATTCTATGTCTTTTCAGTGGTGCATTTAGTCCATTCACATTTAGACTAATTATTGAAGTGTGAGAGTTGATCCCTGTCATAAGGTTTTTACAGAGTTGTTGTTCCTGTTTGTTTGTTGTCTTTCTTTTGGTTTTGGAATTGGTTCGTGTGTATTGTTAATCTTTTGCCTGTACTCTTGTGAAGAACGTTGTTATTTTTCCTTTTTTTCTATGTTCAGTACTTTCTTCAGTGTTTCTTGTAGGAGTGATCTGGTGGCAGCATAGGTTCTTAGGGATTGGATATCTGGGAAAGATTTCAATTCTCCCTCACTGTAGAAGCTTAGCTTGGCTGGGTAGGTTGTTCTTGGTTGAAATTGTTTATCTTTTAGAACTTTGAAGATAGGACTCCAAGCTCTCCTAGCCTGGAGTATTTCTGTAGATAAATTTGCTGCTATTCGAATTGGTCTTCCCTGGTAGGTAGTCTGACCGTTTTCCCTTGCTGCCTTTAGGACTTTTTCTTTTATAGCTACTTTGTTTAGGCTAATTATTATGTGTCTGGGAGTTGTCTTCTCATTTTTTCTCTTGCAGGGGTTCTCTGAATCTCTTGTGTTTGAATTTTTGCATCACTGATGAGATGGGGGAAGTTTTCTTGAATGATTTCATGAAATGTTTGTTCCAGTGTGGCCTCTGACTCTCTCTCTGCCTCAGGAAGGCCAATTACTCTTATATTAGATCTCTTGAAGTAATCATTCATCTCTTGAAGTTTTTTTTTTCTGTCTTTTTAAGCTTCTTTTCTATGGTTTTGACAGTTTGGGTTAGTTGTGTGTTTTGGTCTTCAATCTCTGAGAGTCTTTCTTCTGTTTGGCTAATTCTTCTTTCTATGCTTATTAGTTTGTTATTTATTTCCATCACAGTATTCTTTACTGCTTTTATTTCTGTCATCAGCTCCTTCCTATTTTCCTCTTGTCTCTCCTCAATTTTTTTTTTATTCTCTCTATTAATGTCTTGATGTCTGGGGTTGTTGCATGTGACCAGTCATTCTGGGGGCTCTTCTTTGTTTGTGTTCCAAAGTCTGTTTTCTCAGTGTCTGACCTTCCAGGGGTCTTTGTGAGCCCTGTATTCTTCTTTTGGTTTTTCTTCATTTGTGCAGATTTTTCCTCCCTACTTTTCCCTTCCATTCACTTCCCCATCTTCTTTAATTCTGTTGTTCAGTGGTGGAGGGGTTTCTTTTACTTTTGTTTGTTCAATCTCCTATTCTTCCTAATGTATTTCCTCTTGTTTTGTTCAGTTCTGGAGTTGGACAGTAGGTTGAGGGCAGTCCTTTTTGCAGTTCTGAGACTTAATTAAGGGGGGAGCTGTGATTCAGAATCTTTCTGCAGATCCCGGTATCCGCCAACAGGTGTATGGATAGTCTGAAACCCACTTCCCACTGCCTTGGAATCTGTCCATGCAGTGGGGTTGCAGGTTTACTCCCTGAAAGCAATATGAGGTTAACAGAGGGAAGTGAATGGAGCAGGCAGTGAGGGGAAGGGGGCTGGAGAGAGAGAGGAGTGAGAGGGAAAACAGATAAGTGTACCAACTAGCAAGTGAAAAGAGATGCAAATACTGGAAAAAATAAAAAGAAAAACAATAACTGCTGGTCTCCGTGGTTCAGCCTGTAATCCCATGCTTTGGGAGGCTGAGGTGAGTGGATTGCGTGAGCCTGCGGGTTTGAGACCCGCCTGGGCAACTTGGCAAGACCTCATCTCAACAAATAATAAAAAATCAGCCAGGCATGGTATTGCGTGTCTGTAATTCCAGGAGGCTGAGGTGGAAGGATCTCCAGAGCCCAGCAGGTCAAGGCCTGTGTGGCCGGGAGTGGCCACTGCACTCCAGTGTGGGTGACAGAGTGAGACTCCAACTCAAAAAATAAAAATAAAAAAAATATAAAAAAACAATAACCACGACTAAAAACTAACCAGCAACCATATAAAAAACTAAAGCATACAATGATGCTAACGTATAAGCTAACCAACCTCCATATTGGTGTGCTATTCCTCATACAAAAATGGGGTTACAGAGAAATAGGAAAAAAAAATAATAATAATAAAAAAGAAAAGGAATAGATTAAAGACAGTAAACTAACAGAACCAACCAAACACACTGTGAGACTTTTCCTTTAAGTCCCATATCCTTTCAGCTCTGATTTCTAGTAGACTTTGCAGGCTGGTAGAATTGTTCACAGTTAGGGTCAGTTGCCCCTGGCCTGCTGTGAAGAACAGTTCAGATATGGACTCCCTGCCCAGTCTATTACTGAGATCTGGCCTTGTCTATTTATCAAGGGGGAAGAGCATCTGTCATTCCCGCTTTGATGTTGTTATCTTGGCTCCCCAGTAGGTGGTGCTATCTCACCGCTCCAGCTGCTGAAGCCTTCAATTCAGAGGTCGCCCAGGAAGGGAGGGAGCCCACGCTGATATCCATGCCGGGCACCTCCCCAAACACGAGGGAGCTCCACAAGCCTGGCTCCTTGCAAGGGGCATGGCTTGGCAGTGGCAGTGGCAGTGGCAGCAGCAGCCACGGCTGCGGTGATCTCAGTAGATTCTTCTTGCTGGGGCTTCATGGTCTGAAGTCATGGGTTGGCTCAGGCATGGGCAGGCAATGACCGCATCTGCGGCATCTGCGGCTGCAGCAGTGGCCCAGCCCGCGGTGATTTTGAGCTGTGGCAGCGGTGGTGGCTGAGCTCCCTGTGAAGAGCAGGCTGCTGAAGATGGGAGCTCCAGCCCATGGGAGAGAGCTTGGGTCTTTGTGAATGTTCTCTTCTCGGAGGGTCTCATGGACCATGTTGCACCGTCGCCATCTTGCCGGCAGTCCTCTGTACCATATTTTTTTAGAGCACCTAAGAGAGCTTTTGGAAGCATCCTCCTCACCTTCTCTCTGTTGGTTAATTGCGATTACGTACCTGGTGTCTTTTCTATGTATTTTGAACTTGGAGTTGTCTTAGTCTCTTTTTTGCTGTTATAATAGAATACCTGAGAATTGAAAATTGGCAATTAATAATGAACAGAAATTTATTGGATCTTAATTCTGTAGCCTGGGAAGTTCAAGAT
Organism: Carlito syrichta; assembly: GCF_000164805.1. Lineage (NCBI taxonomy): Eukaryota > Metazoa > Chordata > Mammalia > Primates > Tarsiidae > Carlito > Carlito syrichta. Next base: position 191,509 of record NW_007247766.1, on the reverse strand, counting down.
TAAGGGGCTGACATCTGGTGAGGGCCTTCTTGCTGTTATTCCATGATGGAAGGGCAAAGAGTGAGGGAGGGCAAACATCCTTTTATAAGGAACCCACTCTCATGATGATGGCATTAATTCACTCATTTGGGTCCACCCCTGTGTCTCATGCACTTCACATTAGACCTCACTTTCCAACACTACTGCCTTGGGGATCATGAATTTTGAGGGACACATTCAAATCATTGCAAGATTTACAACTTCTAGAATCTAATTTTAGAAGAGTACGCGAGACCTTGTAGTCATTTGATTTGTGTGTTTCTCCATCTGCAAAATGGTGATAACATAGTACCTACCTCATAGTTTTAGGGGTGTGAATCACATGATTAGTACTATATAGGTGTTATCTGCTGCTGTTTATTTAAATCAGATAAGAGAACAAAAGAAATAAATTTTCTCTTAGTGATATGGGAAAGCTAATGTTGAAAGAATTGACCTAGTATCTCATCAAATTTCCATCTTTTTGACATCTTATTGTTTTGAAAACATCTCTAATACTATGTATATTTTAGTGCTTTTTCCAGACAAGATTGGGCTAATTTTGGGGATTTGTTTGATTCAAAATCCCTTTTGTAAAATTCTTTTTGGCAAGATACAGTTGTGGCCTGTCTCCTGCCCCCTTCCTCCTTTAAAAAAGAAGATATTCACAATCACAGGGAGTATTTTCTAAGTGGTTTCTGGTTGTTAAGTTCACTCAAGAGAGTATCTACATAAGACTCCTTGATACCTAATAGTAGCCTAAGAATTTGTATCTAAGTGGAAATTTAAGGAAAACAAGCCATGTCTTGAACTTATAGTTAGTATAAGTTATATAGACTTATATATTCTTTCTCTAAGCAAACTTCTGATTTTTCATATTACTATTATAAACCTTCCTTCACATTCCAAATTTTGGAGAGAGAGAGTGACATAGGCGCTTGGTTTTTCTTCTTACATTCCTGAGGGTGCCTTTTGACTTTCCCTTGCTGGTTCTTTCTGATCTTTTTAAATATTTACAAGAGGGGACCCCAAAAAACTTGGAATTATCTATTGGAGGGCAGGCCCCTTGTAGAACTGGCTTCCTCTGCTAGGTAAGTGCTCTAGGAACCCATTGGCATCAATGTACCAGCTTAGCTTTGTTCTGAGAGGCTGTGTTTGGCTTCAGTGAATTTTTTTTCTGGCAAATAGGTGACTGGTTCTTCAAAATGCACCTGCCCCCCTGTGCTGAGTTCTCAGCAGTCTTTGACTAAAAGTGCCTGACCCCGGTGCCCCATCTCCCTTATTTACCTAATCTCACCCCAAGTGACTTTTTTGTTTCTCCAATGAAAAAAAGTCCTCAAAGGGAAATGTTTTGCCGATATGGAAGAGGTGAAACAAAAAATGACAGAGGCACTAAAATGTATCAGTATTGATGAGCTAAAAAATTGTTTTGATGTGTATTGTATCAAACAGAGAGTACTTTGAAGGTGACTGAAGTGTAAACATGTAAGAATAAATGAATAAATACATAATTTTTTATAAACAAATTCTGGATTTTTTGTGTCCCTTCTTGTATATACCCCAGGATATAATCGTTGGGCCTATTTTTTTTTTTTTTTTGAGTCGGATTCTCACTCTGTCACCCAGGCCTGGAGTGCAGTGGCATGCTCACAACCACTGCAGCCTTGACCTGCTGGGCTCAAGCTGTCCTTTTGCCTCAGCCTTCCAAGTAGCTGGAACTACAGGCGAGCACCATTGCGCCTGGCTGATTTTTTGATTTATTGTAGAGATGAGGTCTTGCTGAGTTGTCTGGGCTGGTATCAAACCCCTGTACTCAGGCAATCTTCTCGCCTTCATCTCCCAAAGTGCTAGGATTACATGCGTGAGCCACTGTGCCTTGGTGGTCCTGAACTTTCAATGCACTCTCCTGCCAATATACAGATTCATTGGCAAGGGCTGGAAGCCTGGCTGGCTTAAGCAGTATTAGAGCAAAATTTCTCTCTGGTCATTATCTGATTATTAAGCTAGGTAGACCCAGGGACAATCCCTAGGAAGCCAGGCTTACAAATAACAACAAGAATTTATCTCAGTCAATACTTTGGTGATTTTATGCTGTTGCTTCATTCTGATTATCACTGATATGCCACACTCCCAGATTCAGATCTTTGTGCAGCCCTTACATGAACTTCATGTTCCTTTGTCCAACTGTTTCAGGAATTTTTACCAAGAAATCAGAGATGTCTCATATTAAACATTTCTAAAGCAACTTACCTTCTATCTGTCATACACTAGATTTTTTCATGTAGTGACTAGCAGCTAGAAAGAGTAGTCTGGGCCCTTTTTGAATCTTTATTTTTTCATATTTTGTGTCAAATATGGCATAAATTTCTCTTATGCTTGATTTTCACAATTTATCTAGAATCTGACCACTTCTTACTACCTTCTGTGTACTATCTGGCTTAAGCTGCCGTTGTTTCTTTTTGAGTTATTACAGGAGCCTCCTAATACATTGCTTTTTATCCTTGTTTAATTCACAATATGGTAGTCAGAGTGGGCCCTTAAAAACATGACTGATTCTCTTCCTTATTTGCTCAAAACCATGAAGTGGCTTCCCATTTAAGTCATTACCAGAGCCTGCAGGGCCTTATGGGATCTGGCATTCATCCCTGCCCACAGACCTCTTTGACCTCATCTCCTGCTGCTTTCCTGTGATGGGCAAACTCTCACAGTGGCCCACAGTGCTCTCTGCCTCCTCATGTTCATTCCCTTACACAATTCCCTCCTCTTGAGTGTGAGCTGGACCTAATAACTTGCTTCTAATGAAGGGAATGAGGCAAAAAATGATGGGATGTCTACTTCTGAAATTAGGTTATAATTGACAGCGACTTTGTCCTGCTCGTGCTCTCTGGCTCTTGCTTGCTCAGAGTAAGCAAGCTGCCATGTTGTGCACTGTATCACAGAGAAGCCCACGTAGGGAGCTGGAGTGGGATTTCAGCTGTGGCCAAATAACAAGGTTGACAGAGTCTCTCCTCAAATAACAAATGTAAAGTTGGATAAAACTGAAAAGAAAACAACTTTCACACAGCAAGGCAGGAAGTGATTATGTTGAAAAGCTTCTTAAGGACAGATGTTGTTTATCTTGGGTTATCCTGGCGTTATCTTTCCTTACCCCACTTCCAGCTTGATTATTGCAGATCTGCCAAGGCAGAGGCTTCCAGGGAGGACTGGCAGTAATTTGGCTCTAATAGAAGGAACTCGGTTGGTACTCACTTCTAGTGGTGGTGTTGGTGTAAGTGACACTTGGAGTCTGGTGAGTGGAGAGGGATTTTGGTTGTGATTGGGACAAGTGTACTCCTAGCAGAAGCTGCATATGTGTATATTCGGGGCTCACTCCCACTCTAGTCAAAGGGACTCAGCTGGTACTCATTTCTAGTGTGGTTGTTGGTGGAGGTGATAATCTCGGAGTCAGGTGAGTGGAGCATGGGATTGTGGTCGTGATTGGGACAAATATATTCCTGGCAGAAGCTATATACTTGTATATTGGGGACTGGAGAGAGCCTAAGGCAGCCATACACTAGCTGTCCTAGAGGCTGTGTGCATGTATTTAGGAGACCAGGAAGCGTCTAGCAGAAGGTAAAAGCCAGGGCTGACTTGAGAATGGCCTGAATTTTTAATGCACTCTCCTGAAAGCCTGGCTGGTTGAGCAGTATTTGAGCAAAATTTCTCTCTGGTCATTATCTGATTATTAAGCTAGGTTGACACAAGGGCAGTCCCTAGGAAGCCAGGCTTACAAATAAAAACAAGAATTAAATAAATAAAAACATCTGAGTAGAGACACCAGCAACTGCATACTGTGGAAAACAGATTTCACAGATTTAATCCTGATGAGTAACTTATCAAAGAAACAAACAAAATAGGGACAACAACCTTCATGGGGAAAAAAAGCACAATCCAGAGTCTATTGTCTAAAATGCCCAGTTTCAGTAGAATTATGACATGTGCAAAGAAAAAGGAGACTGTGATCCATGTTAAGGAAAAAGCAGACAGTGGAAATAGTATTTCCAGATGTATCAAAGACTTCAAAGCAGCTATTATAAAGCAGTTCATAGCATCAAAGTAAACTATTTTAAGAATTAAAGTGTGACAAATAGAGAAGAGGAGACAGAAATGAGGAGATAAAAAGGTTTTTAAAACAATCAAATGGAAATTCTGATGTTGAAGAGTTGAATACCTGAAATGAAAAATTTACTAAAGGCTCTCTATAACAGGTTTGACATGATAGAAGAGAGAATCTAATCTGAATATTGGAGAGGAAAGAATATTGAAATTAACAGAGCCCCAGACATCTGTGGGTCAGCTTCAAGCTTACCTTTGTATGTGTGATGGGACTCTGAGACTGAAAGGAGAAAGAAAGGGGCAGAAAAATATATTTAAAGCAATTATGACCAGAGACCTAGCTATATATCTAAGTAGCTTAGTGAAGCCTATGTAGGAGAATTAGATAATTCAGCAATATTAGTTGGAGACTTGAGTAGCAAATTCTCTGTATTAATAGAGCAACTGTACAGAAAATCATAGGGTAAAGAACTCTTAACACTATTGATCAACTTTCACACGCATAGAAAATGCTATCCAGTGGATGCAGAATATAACTTTTTTAACGCACACATAGAACACTGTTTAGCATGAACTATGATAGGCTATAGGATAGCTCTCAATAAATTTAAAAGGATTAAAATAGTACAGAGTATATCTTCCAATAACAATAGAATGAAATTAGAAATCAATAACAGAAAGACATCTTGGAGACACAAAATTTTGCAGTTAAGCAATACACGTCTAAATAATTTGTGGATCAAGATGAAATCGCAAGGCAGATTAGAGAACATTTTGCACTGAATGAAAATAAAAAATGTAACATATCAAAATTTATAGGATGTAGCCAGGTGGTGCTTAGAGGATAATTTGCAACTTTAAACACCTCTGTTAGAAAATAATTCTCAACTATTTACTATGTAAACTTCTACCTTAAGAAAATAGAAAAAGAGGAACAAACTGAACTTTAAGCAAGCAGAAGGAAAATAAAGGTTAGAGCAGAAACTAGTGAAATAGGAAACAGAAAAACAAGAAAGAAAAACCCAAATCATCTTCTTTGAAAAAAAAAAGTTAATAAAATTGGCAAATCTTTAGCTAGACTTAGGAGGTAAGAGGAAAGTGAAAGAGAGGATATGGATTATCAAAATAAGGAATGAAAGAGGTGGCATTATCAACTTTGCAGGAATTAAAGGGATAATAAAGGAATATTATGAATAACTGTATACCAACAAATTAGACAGATAAAGTGGATAAATTCAGACATTTTCCCAATTGGATCAATTACCAAAAGTGACTCACGAAGAAATAGCCCTCTAGTAAGTAAAGAAATTGAATTTGTTATTTAAAATATTCCCACAGAGAAAATTTCATACCTAGATGTTCTTCATTGGTGCATCCTTTTATGTATTTAAAGAAGAAAGTAGACCAATCCTTCACAAACCCTTTGATGAAACAGAGGAGAAAGAAACACTTCCCAATTCATTTTTGAGTCCATTATTACCTTGATACCAAAATCAGATAAAGACATCACAAGAAAGGAAAACTGTGGACTGATATCCCCCATGAATGTAGACAGAGATTTCTTAAAATTTTAGGAAGCTGAATTTAGCATCATATGAAGGATTATATACCATTACAAAGTGAAATTTATCCAAAGAAAGTAAGATTGGTTTAAGATTAAAAAAATCACTCATGTAACATATACATATTAATAGAATATAGGACAAAAATGCATGATCATCTCAATCGATGAAAAAAAGAATTCAGGTATCTGTTTATTAAAAACTCTCAACAAGGTGGTTATAGGAGGGAATGTCCTCATTTTGAAGCGCATCTGTGAAAACCTATAGCTAACATTATATTTAGTGATGAAGGACTGAATGTGTTTCTTCTTTTTTATTATAAAGATGTGAGGTACAATTCAGGATTGGGTATACAGATGTTGATTGTGCAGATACCCTTGTTGATGAGGTGTGCCTCTCCCTCCACAGCAGTTTCCCTCAACTGCCAATCCCACGCCCCTCCTTGACAGTTTCCCGCTACTGCCAGTCCCTTTCTTATAGTATTATAATTGTTCAAGATCTGCTTATGAGTGAGAATATATGGTACTCTGTTCTTTGTTTCTGTGATAGATCACTAAGTATGATCGACTCTAAATCCATCCAAGTTGCTGCGAAGTCCATATGTTTGTCCTTTATGGCTGTGTAAACATTCCATTGTGTATATGTACCACATATTTTTTATCCAGTCCAGCTTTGATGGACAGTATGGTTGGTTCCATGTTTTTGCTATTGTGAATAGAGCTGCAACAAACATATGTGTGTAAGTATCTCTTTTGTAGAGTGATTTGAGTTCCTCTTGGTATATTCTCAATAGGGAAATTGCTGGAATGCATTTATTCTAAGATTAGGAACAAGGTGTGTATGTCTGCTCTCAACACTGCTAATCAACTATTCTGCTTTCAGCACTGCTATTTAGTATAGTTCTGCATATTCTAGCCAGTCTAGTAAGTCTGAACGAATAAATTTAAATGAATAAGCTTCTTTAAGTGAACATTTATTTATTTTTATTATTTAGTTATTTAAATGTTTACTTAAATAAATACATCCAAACTGGAAAAGAATTAAGACTGTTATTTTCACAGCTGACATAAGATTCTGTAGGTAGAAGAATCCCCAGGAACCGATATATATTATCTACAACCAATTAACAAAGTTCACAGGATCACAATATGCATATCCGTAGAATATCAACTGACTCATACTCAGTATTTGTTAAACGAGTATGTTTTATCAGGGGCCTTTCTGTATCTATTGAGATGATCATGTGAAGTTTTGTTTTGTTTTGTTTTATTCTTTCAGGGGGTATATTAGGTACTATTGGGTAGATTATTTTTAAAACAATTTTACATTTCGAGCATTAACCCAAATTGGTCATGATGGTGGCTTTTTAAAAAAATCTATTGCTGGATTTGATTTGCTGCTCTCTCATTTAGGATTCTTTTAAAAATCAATTTGCATGTGAGACTCGTCTGTAATTTTTCTTTCTCTTATTACTCTTATTCTCTTATCAAGACTGTGCTAGCTTTCTGAGGGGGGAGAACCCTCAAAATGCCAGAATTATTTTTTGGATGGCGGGCCCCTTATTAGTACAGATTTCCCCAGCCCATCGACATCGGTGTACCAGCTAGCATTGTTGTGAGAGGCTGCATTCGGCTTCAGTGAATTTGCTTTCAGAGTTTCAGCGCGTCTGCCCATTTCATGATGGTTGGTTTACAAGTACACCTACCCATACTGCACTGAGTGTTCTGCAGTTTTTGACCAAAAAATGGCATGAGCCCCATGCTCTGCCCTCCCTATTCACCTGATCTTGCCCTGAGTGACTTTTGTTGTTTTTGTTTTGTTTTGTTTGGATGAAAAATGTCCTTGGAAATGTTTAGCTAATCTGGAAGAGGTGAAACAAAATCCAGCAGAATCACTAAAAGGCATTAAAATCCACAAGTTTAGCAATTGTTTCGAGCGGTGAAAGAAGTGTTTTTTAGGTATATTGTATGAAATGGAGAGTAGTTTGAAGGCGACTGAAGTTTAAACATACAAGAATATACACAATGTTTTACATAAATTCCATTTTGGGGGGGTGCCCCCTTGGGTGAGAAGTCTCTGAGTTTCAGAGAAAGGGGTGAACCAGTAAGCACCATGTGGTTCTCTTCCTCCTGTAATCTGTATGCATATTACTGGTAACTGAGGCATAGAAGTGAACAGAGAAGTTCATGCCATTATTCTTAATTCATTAGTAAGTAGGTCATTTATGAGTAGTCTTTGAGTGGTTCAGTACTTACAAAACATTTGCTTCTTACCTTGCATGCTGGTTTAGAATTCTTAATAGCTAAATGCAAGGACTTCCACCTAATATAACATGATGGTTTTGTTGCATTAGAAGTTGTGATATCTACCTGGTCATTTTGATCTCCTTTTTCTGTGGAATCACTGGGCAATAGTAGTGACCATGTCATCAGTAGTGATTGATGTGACTGTTAGGGGACACAGAGTTGCTGCTACAGTTAAGGCTAGGAAAAGGAGCTCTTGAGCCCAGGGGATTTTGTGGCACCTCTTGATACTGCCATGTTCAATGGCAAGTTAGTTGAGATCTATTATATCCACCCTGCACAGGCAGGACCACCAAGGGCTTGGTGTAGCTCAGAAATCAATGTTTGAGTTTACCCACTTCTAGTACCATATTCTGTTTTCAGGAATGACACGTAGCTGCTGTCAGCAGGTTGGAAATAGGCTTAATGTTTTTATGGGTTTTTTGTCTCACTTTAAGTCAGGGGTAGGCTGTCCAGGGGCAGTGCTATAGCCTGTGTGGGTCCTCAGTTTGTTTCTTCTCTGCTCTCCACCCTTAGCACAGAATTTCCTTCTTAAGGTGACTGCACATTTTAAAATGGTGCTGGAGTTTAGGCCATCATGTATCCGTTTTGACCAGGATGCAGAAGAGGAGGACAAAAAAAGGGAATGCTTGCTGAGAGGAAAATGTGAATACACAGCCAGCCGTCTTGACTCCAAATTTCTTCAGGGGGTAAACGGATACTTTTAGAAAGCTTTTAGAGCTCCCAGAATAGCTTTATACTCTGACCTCTAAAACAAAAAGCTTTGTAACAACTAATTATTCTATTACAATATTGGCTAAGTTTTTCTTTAGCATTGTGTTTTGACTTAAACTTAGCTATTTTCATTTGTAGTTGGGTGGGATACATTCTTTGAATTTTTTTTTTTTAACGATTTCAAAGTCTAATTTATCCAAGGTAATTTTCATGTGAGTTATAATTTAATAATACACACCTTTTACAAGGTAGATTGCTTACTTTGTAGATATTAAGAAACCACAGAAATTATCATCTGTCATTTGCTATGGTTTTTTCCCATGGCCTTTTAAGGATTAATGGCTCTCTACTAACTTGTTTTTGCTAGTTCTTGATAAATTGTTTTAAAAAAAGAAGTTGCTTTATGAGGGTCTTTTTTGGTCAATTTTTGTGGACATGAGGTTTTAAAATTTTTTCTTAATGTGTTTCTTCTTTGATGTTAGTGGGTCTACTAAACCAAAAGTCTGTTTATCTTTCATTTACTAGTAGCATCTTTTAACAAAAACATTTATAAGTAAAAGTGGACTTTATAAAGATGTCAGAGTATGAGACTGTCATAACCGTTGATGTTAAGAATAATTTGCCTTTGAAAATAGCAATGAATTTGAAGTAGAACTTTAAAGGAAGCAATTTTTCTATTCCGTGAAAGTAGAAACAGCACTATTTATTTTTCATTTACAGACAAATAAGTCCACTGTGAGATTAGAACTGATCTGAAACAAAGAATAAATGTTAATTTAAATGTCTTTATAGTTTGGCATCAGTGGGGCTAAAGGAAGACAGCTTTATGAAGCACACTGAGCAAGAGTAGTCAGATTACCAGGAAATGACTTAGAATGTGGTATCAGGGAAGCAGATATTTAGAGCAGTTGTTCTAAACCTATCTTGAGTCCTAGACTATGGGGGATACTACAGAGTTTCTTCAGAATTGTCTGTTTTCAACTTCCTCCAGGTGTTGTTCACTGACACTGTCTTTCTGTGGGCGCTTCCCTCAGCACCACATGAGATTTCTGGTTGCCAAATGTCCTTGTGTCTCTTTGCAGCCAGCAGCTCCCCAACCATTTTTTTTTTTTGACTTCTCATGATAGATTAGTTTTGCCAGCTCTAGGACTGCCCTAAGTTCAGTCATAGAAAATGTACTCTTGTGTCACTAGACTCTTTGTGTAATGTCTAAGGCCACCAAGTAGCACATACAAGTGACATACTGAGGCTGAAGCAAATCCTTACTGCACTTGTCAATTTTTCAGTTTTTGGTGTGAGATTATCAGCTCACCAAAGTCTGTTGTACTAATTCAAGTTTTTTCCTAACTTGCACAAATTAATTGATTATTTAAATTACATTAATATAGTATTTACAAACTTGGCATTTTTATGTTTTGCTTTTTAAAGCTTTGGGATACTTATTTCGGTACTTTTTTGAATATATGTTTATTTCTGTTGATTCTTAGAATTGCAGTAGAAATGTTAATACTCACTACTTTTTGGTCTATAATGATATTTATTACTCTAAAAAATTACTGTCACTGTTAGTTGCTCAAAATAGTAAAAGACTTCAGAAATTCCATTAAATATTTATGGTGCCAAATTCAGTATGTTGACAGTCATTTGTGATTGTTCAGTATAAATTAACTCTGACCCTTTTATTGGTTATTTAGGATTCTATTTGCTTTGAGGTTTTTCATCTGTGTTGTGTTATAGGGCTGTTTCATAAATGTCCTCCAGATAAATGAGATAGTGTTAGTGAATATTAAGATATTGTTTACAAATCCTGTAACTACTACAGTCATTTCAATGGAGTAAGTAATTGAGGTTTTATTATATACTACTAAAATAACTTCTTTCCTGGTTTTTTTTATTGTGATATAATACATATAACATGAAATTTACCATATTAGCCATTTTAAACGTACAGTTCACCGGTATTAAATATTTTCATAATGTGCCATCACCACCGTCCATCTCCATAACTTTCTCATCTTGCAAAACCAAAACCCATTTCACAATAACTCTCCTTCCCCACCAACTGCCATCCCCTTTCTGCTTCTATGATTTTACTTCTCTAAGTATGTCATAAAAGGGAGATCATACAGTCTTTATCTTTTTGTGACTAGCTTATTTCACTTAACATAATGTCCTCAAGGTTTATCCACACTGTGGCATATGTCAGAATTTCCTTCTTTTCAAGGCTGTATAATATTTTGTTTTATGTGTATACCATATTATGCTTCTCTGTTTATCCATCAGTGGCTACATGGGTTGCATTCATGTTTTAGGGATTGTTAATAACTCAGCCATGCAAATAGGTGTACAAATAACTTTTTGAGATTGTTTTCAATTCTTTTCTTTTGGATGTATACCTAGAAGTGGAATTGCTGACTATATGTAATTTTATTTTTAATTTTTTGAGGAAGCATTATATTTTCCGCAGTGGCTGTACCATTTTATATACTTGCAGCAGTACCCAGGGTCCCAGCTTCCCTACATCTGTGCCAACACTTGTTGTTATTGTTTTTTGATAGTAGCCATCTTAATGGATATGAGGTAGTAACTGATGCTTTCTTTTACAAAGGAATGCAGTGATTGTCATTCTGTAATTGCCTTATATACTTATACTGTTAGTTTTCATCAAATTTTGAATATGCAAAAAAAGTGAATCTAAATTTTTTTAAAACCTTCTTAATTCCCAAAATGTTGTTAAAGCTATTTGTACTGTTAATTGTAATATATCTTCAACTGTTCAAATTGTAACTTAAGTTCTGTATTTATTTCAAATAAATATTTTGACTGACTACTGGTTGAAAATATATCAGATATAACACTGTTTTATAGCAGATAGATAGTAATTCCTGTCAGTTAACTTTGAATCCAATTTTGAATCTGCTAATCAAAAACAATCTTGAAGTGTTATTTGTACACTGGTATTTATAACTGCATTATTTGCAAACCTGCAATGTGGACACAATCAGTGTGTCTATCAGTGGATGAACAGAGAATCTAATTTTACTGTTTTACTGTTCTTCTAAGCTTTTCTCTATTTTGAATTGTGTTAGGTAAGTTACGTAATACTGCATATTTTTTAAACTTAGCATGAGAAAATTATTCATATCAAAAGGGCAGTATCATTTGTAGCTGTTTCTTTAACTTGCCAGAGTGGCAAATGTTGTGTCAACTGTACTAAAATTTAAGTTAGAATGAATGCAAGTTTATTTAAATGACAGGCTTCACAGGAAGTTCTCAAGCATGTAATGAGTTCCTAGTAAGAGCTCAGAGGTTAGCTGCCATGATGGTTCTTGACACATTATTATTATTATTGCTGTTACAAATTGCCACATCGTTTACTTGAATAGTACTTTGTTATTCTAGTAGTGCTACTGATTTCTTGGGACACAGGACAGAAAGGGCTGTTTGACTGTCATATAGTGTACACATAGAGTGATATGTATAGGGAATCTGATGGGGGTGGATTTGGTGAGTGAATATATACATGTCTATACATATGTACAGTTGGACAACTCTGATTAAGCATATATGTTCAGTAAAGCTCAGTTTGTTATTTATTTCTACAGCTCTATATTCTGTTATATTGTTCTGTGTGTTCTTCTGGATCCCTTTTGTCTACTTCTACTATGAAGAAAAGGATGATGATGACACTGGTAAATGCACTGTAAGTATCTTTATTTTAAAGGTCTCAATTTAGGAAAGAAAAAGATTATTTTCTCCTTTTTCATGGAATGACATGACTCTGAATTTGTTCTAGAACAGTGTTGTCTAATAGAAAAACAATGTTGGCTACATGTGAATTTCTGCATTTGCTAGTTGCCACATTAAAATAAGTAAAAAGAGCCGGGATCGGTGGCTCAGCCTATAACCCTGTGCCTTTGGGAGGCTGAGGTGAGTGGATTGCCTGAGCCCGCGGGTTCGGGACCCGCCTGGGCAGCGAGACCTCATCTCTACAATAAATCAAAAAATCAGGTGGGCATGGTAGCACATGCCTGTAATTCCGGCTACTTGGAAGACTGAGGCGGAAGGATCGCCGGAGCCCAGCAGGTCGAGGCTGCGGTGGCCGGGAGCGGCCACTGCACTCCAGTCTGGGCGACAGAGTGAGACTCCAACTCAAAAAAAAATAATAATAATAATAAGTAAAAAGAAATTCTTGACATTTATTTTAATTATACATTGTATTTAACATATCCTGAATATCATAATTTTAAATATAGTCAAATATATTATTAGTGAGATCTTAAAATTCTTTTTTTCACATGAAATCATTACAATTTAGGTTGGATTTTACATTTAAGATAGACTTAATTCAAACAAGCCACATTTCAAGGGCTCAGTAACTGTATGACTTGTAATGTGCTCCAGATAGTGCAATTTTAGTACAAGGATACTACCAGGTATTAAAGTGAATAATGTAGGCTTTTTAGGCTATGTGGGGAAAAAAACAACATAGTAGGAGTAAATGTCTTGTTTTATTGAGTATAGGAATTTGTTTTATACCTTGTTTATGTTTTGTACTTAAATACAAAAATAAATATATTTACTCAAAAGCCAGCATCCTGGTTAATCATGCCCTTAAGAGCATTTGAATTCAGATCAGTAGCAAGTAATTTAATAGTATTGCAAATGACTCTTAGAGTGAATCATTGCAGTGTGTTAGAGAAAAAAAATGTGATGGCGAAATATTTATAAAGAGAGTAAGAATTATTCTTTGTAGATATTATGTAACTCTATATTTGGAAGCACAAGATATGTAAAGTAAATAACTGGTTACAAACTTAATAAAATTCACTGAGATTGATGCAGTCCCTGGTCATGTCCTCTAACGCGATCTTGCCCCACCCTTCAGTTGATCTTAGGGTCCTCTTTACCTTTTCTTTAGGTTTTTTCCTAAAGAGTACCTTACCTCTTTTGTAAACAAGAGCTTACCATAGAAAACATGAATTTAAATTTTAATAGGTGATTTTTAGAGACTTAATTAGTCTGAGAGGACAAATTGATATTGTTTCTGACTGATTGATTGAAAATGAGATTGCTATTAATTTTTTTATCCATGTTCACAGTGTCCAGTTTGTTTTTGTTTTTTTTTATGGTTGTTTTAAAGCCTTCTTTGGATTATGTCACAGGCACCAAGGAAAGCATGGCCTTTAAATTCCCAAATTCTTAGTTTCAAGTTCTTGTTTAGTCACTTAGGACATATGTGACATAGGGCAAATTATTTAACCTCTCTGAACCCAAGTTTCCTTATCTCTAAGAAGGAATGAGAGCATGTATCTTAGAGTTATTATGAGAATCAAGTGAGAACATATGTAAAACAATGCCTGGCTTGATAAATATAAAGTATATATTACAGTATATAAGTATATACACACAAATATGTATAAGCATATACTTATATATACTTATATGTTTGTATATGTATTGACATATGTAGCTATGCATATGCATATAAAATATGTATTTTATATATAATACACATATATACATATATTTACAAGCATGTATTTTAAGTGCTTATTATTGTTATAAACCACTTTGATGAATTCAGTTTGGGGCATTAGAGATTCTGACTGCTCTCTGTTTTGAGGACTATTTTATTAATATCCTGGTAACTTTTCTAAAGATGCTTACTGAAGAATTGACTATGCTTTAGGGTGGATGGTTTCCACAAGGACCTAACCATTGACAAGATTTTAAAATCTCATGTATTTTCCAGAGATACTTAAGATGTGACTTTTTCTGTAAATTTTAAGGACTTTTTCTGCAAGCAAAAATTTACATTGTTAACTATAAATGTGTATTTGATATGAAGGTACTGTTACACTTTTGCAAGAATCTTTTATATTTCAAATGACTTGCTAAATGGTATACTTTTTTCCCCTTGGCATCTAGCAAATTAAAACAGCACTCAAGTATACGCTGGGATTTGCAGTGGTTTGTGCACTTCTTCTTTTAGTTGGGTAAGTGTTGACTTTTTGTTTTCATCAGAATAGAATTACTTGAATAATGGTAGTAAAAGGCCCATTCAGAAAAATCTAGGTAAGAAAGAACAAAATGTGGAAAAAAGAACAAACCACCTTTTTTGTATCACCACTGAGCAGTAGCCACGATTTCATATTTTTTTGCCTGTGTTGTTAATCTAGACATATTTTACAAGGGGGACCCCCCAAAAAGGAATTTATTTATGAAAAATGATGTATTCTTTCATGTTTACACCACAGTCACCTTCAAAGTACTCTCTGTCTGATGTAATACGCTTATCAAGATGCTTTTTCTACTACTCAAAACAGTTTTTGAACTTGTCAATTTTCGTGCTTTTTAGTGCTTCTGCCATTTTTTGTTTCATCTCTTCCACATCGGTAAAACATTTTTTTTTCATATGAAGAAATGAAACAAAAGTCGCTTGGGGTAAGATCAGGTGAATAGGAAGAGTGGGGTATGGGGATTATGCCATTTTTTGGTCAAGAGCTGCTGGACATCCAGCGTGGTGTGGGCAGGTTACTCATGTAAATCACCCATCATGAAATGGGCAAACACATTGAAAGAATCTCAAAAAAACCCAATTCACTGAAGCCAAACATAATCTCTCACAGCACTAGCTGGTACACTGACGCCGATCAGTTTCTAGAACATTTACGGAGCAGGGGAAGCCTATACTACAAGGGGCTCACTCTCCAAAAAATAATTCCAGGGTTTTTTTTGGGTTTTTTTGAGGTCTTCCCTTATATATGCTTGACTGCATGCAGAATGCCCTCCATTCTTGGATGTACCCTAAATGTTTTAGTTTTTATGCACATGTGATGATATTTTATCTATTTCTTGGTAATCTACTTATTTACATACTGTGGGTATCTCTTCAGGATAGGAAATGTAGAGCCATCAGTTTTGTCTGTATTGCATTCTCTTCTTTAGATGCAACAATGTAGTTTACCATTCTTCTAGTGATGACCTTAGATGTTCATGATGTTTTCAGTTTTCTCATTATCAACAACACTCTGATGAAATCCTTGTCTGTGCATTTTTTTAAGATTTGGCTCATCCAAATTTTTTCATCTTAAGTTTTTTTTTGTTGTTTTTTTTTTTGAGTTGGAGTCTCACTCTGTCGCCCAGACTGGAGTGCAGTGGCCGCTCCCGGCCACCGCAGCCTCGACCTGCTGGGCTCCGGTGATCCTTCCACCTCAGCCTTCCAAGTAGCCGGAATTACAGGTGCGCACTGCCACGCCCAGCTGATTTTTTGATTTATTGTAGAGGTTAGGTCTCGCTGCCCAGGCGGGTCTCGAACCCGCAGGCTCAGGCAATCCACTCACCTCAGCCTCCCAAAGGTGCGGGATTACAGGCTGAGCCCGGCTGCTTAAGTTTTATACTGATATCAGTAGAATTTGGCATATCTATTTATACATCTAAAACTTATCCTTGCTTATGGAAGACAATTTATCTTTGTTAAAAATAGGTCTTGATTCTTTTAACTTTTATGTTAGGAAATATATCAAGTGCTAATGAAGTTTTTAAAATGTGGAATACAACAGAAAAGTAAAATGTTTAAATATAATTTTAAAAATCTACAGGCTAGTATCTCTGATGAACATAGATGCAGAAATTCTCAACAAAAGCTTAGTAAACCGAATCCAATAGCACATCAAAAAAATAATTACCATGATCAAGTAAGTTTCATTCTAGGTATGCAAAGTTGACTCAACATTCACAATTCAAAAAACATGATCCCCTACATAAATTGAATTAGAAACAAAAATCATATACTCATTTCAGTGGACACACAAAAAAGCATTTGATAAAATTCAGCATTCCTTCATGCTAAACTTTATTTACTCTAAGCTAAATAAACAAAGAGGAAACATACCTCATTATAATAAAAACCACATCTGACAAACCCTTAGCCAATATCATACTGAATGGAGAAAAGTTAAGACGTTCCCCAGATCTGGAACAAGGCAAAGATGTACACTTACACCACTCCTATTCAACATAGTACTAGAAGTTCTAGCCTGAGCAATCAGGCAAGAGAAAGAAATATGGGATATCCAAATTGGAAAAGAAGAAGTGAAGCTATCTATGCTTGCTGATGAGATGATCTTATATCTAGAAAATTCTAACAACTCCTCCAAAAGATTCCTGAACTTGACAAACAAATTCAGTAAGGTCTCCGGTTACAAAATGAGAAAACACAAATCAGTAACACTGCTGTGTACCAATAGTAACCAAGCTGAGAATCAAATAACTCAATCCCGTTTACAATACCTGACAAAAAAATTAAATGCTTAGGAGGTAAAAGATCCCTGCAAGGAGAAACACTGAGGAAAGAAGTTGTAGAGGACACCAACAAATGGAAAAACAACCCAGGCCTAATAGATTGGAAGAATCAATATTGAGATTCAACTCAATCCCTGTCAAACTACCAATATTATTTTTCACAAAATTAGAGAAAACAATCATGAAATTCATAAATTCATATGGAACCCCCCCAAAAAGGCCCAAGTGGCCAGAGCAATCCTAAGAAAAAAAGAACAAAGCTGGAGGCATCAGATTACCCTACCTCAGATTATACTGCAAATCTATTTTAATGAAAACATCATGGTACTGGCACGAGAACAGACACGTAGACAGTGGAACAAAATAGAGAATTCAGAATGAAACCCAAATACCTACAACCAACTGATCTTTGACAAAGCAGACTGAAGCATACACTGGGGAAAGGATACTCTATTCAATAAATGGTGTTGAAAAAATTGAATAGCCTCATACAAAAGAATGAAACTGGATCCCTGTGTCTCACAATGTATAAAAATTAACTCAAGATGGATTAAAGACTTAAGTGTCAGATGTGAACCATAAAAACCCTAGAAGAAAACCTAGGTACAATTCTTCTGGACATTGGTCTAGGCAAAGAATTTATAGCTAAGACCCCAAAAGCAAATGCAATAAAAATAAATCAGTGGGACTTGTTTAACAAAAAAGCTTCTGTATAGCAAAAGAAATAATCAACAGAGTAAAGAGGCAATCTGCAGAATGGGAGAAAATATTTGTAAATTATACATCAAACAAAAGACTAATATCCAGACTCTACAAGGAACTCAAATCAACAAGGAAAAAAAAAATTAAAAAGTGGGCCAATGACATGAATATCTCTCAAAAGAAGATATGCAAATGACCAACAAATCTGTGGGGGAAAAATGCTCAACATCACTAGTCATCAGATTAAAACCACAATGATATACCACCTTACACTAGTCAGAATGGCCATTAAAAAAAAATAGTACTCATAGTACTCACAGATGTTGGCGCTGAAGCAGTGAAAAAGAATACTTATATACTGTTGGTGGGAGTGCAAATTAGTGCAGCCTCTATGGAAATTGGTATAGAGATTTCTCAACTAAAAATAGATCTACCATTCAATCCAGCAATCCCATGACTTTGTATCTACCCAGGGGAACAGAGGACATTATCCAGAAAGGACATCTGCACTTGCATGTTTATCACAGCATTATTCACAATTGCAAAGATGTGGACTCAGCCGTCAACTGACCAGTGGATAATGAAAATGTTATATATATATATATATATATATATATGTATGAGGGGGGACTCTCAAAAGCCAGAATTTATTTTTTAAAAATTGTGTATTTTTACATGTTTAAACTTCAGTCACCTTCAGAGTACTCTTTGTTTGATGCAATACACCTGTCGAGACCCTTTTTCCACTACTCAAAATGGTTTTTGAACTCATTAGTTTTGTTGTCTTTTAGTGCTTCTGCTTTTTTTTTTTTTTCTTCTCTTCTACATCGGCAAAATGTTTCCCTGTGAAGACTTTTTTCATTTGCGGAAACAAACAAGTTGTTGGGGTGAGATCAGGTGAATAGGAAGGTCATGCCATTTTTGGTCAAAAATTGCTGAACACTCAGCATGGTGTGGGCAGGTTGTTCATGAAAGAATCTCCCAAAAAATTCGCTGAAGCCGAACGCAGCCTCTTTCAACAATGTTTACTGGTACACTGAAGCTGATGGGTTCCCAGAACACTTACCTAGTGGGAGAAACCTGTACTATAATGGGCCCACCCTCCAAAAAATAATTCTGGGTTTTTTGGGTCCCCCTTCATACATATATACCATGGAATACTATTCAGCCATAAAAAAGTATGAAATAATATCTTTTGCATCAACGTGGATGGAATTGGAGACCATTATCCTAAGTGAAGTAATGCAGGAACAGAAAGCTGAATACCGCATGTCCTCATTTATAAGTGGGAGCTAAGCTAAGGGTCTGCAAAGGCACAGAGAATGGTATACTGACCATTGGCATCGCAGAAAGGAAAATGAGGGAAGAGGAGAGAGGGATGAAAACATCTCTTCTCAGGTACAGTGTGTAACTAGTGGAGGTGACAGCTACGCCAAAGCTCAGACTTTTTCACCACTATGCAGTGTATCAGTGTAACCAAAAACCATTTGTACCTTTAATGCTATTGAAATAAAGAAATATATTTCTGTTTATAATTTAGTCTCACAAATTTCAATAAATAACTTCCACTGAAAATTATCGAATAAAGTTTACTTATTACATGTAGTTCGTAATGAGAATAAAATTGTTCAGTAACTTTTTGTAGTTCCAGGAGCTCTTAGAATGCAAGTGTTTTATAGTCAAGTCATATTTCCAATTCCCTTTGCCTGCCTTGATGTGTCATGAAAAAGAGTATTTTTTGAAAGGGCATTTTTTTTTAAGTGGCTTTGATATTTATTTTAGCTACTGAATATGTTTTTAAAAGTTTTTTTTGACTTTTTAAAGAAAACTAAATCTATGATGTTAATTTGCTTTGTTAATGTGGAGGTCTCTTTCTCTAAACCTAGAACAGGAATTCATAAACTTTTCCTGAAGGGCAAATAGGAAGTATTTTAGGTTCATGGTTTATATGGTCTCTGTGGCTCAACTCTCCTCTTGTAGCACTGATGTACATAGAAAGTATATAAGCCAAAGAACACGACTGTGTTCTAATAAAACTTTATTTGCAAACACAGGCAGCCAGCTAGTTTTGTTTGTTTGTTTTTGCCAACTCCTGGTTTAGAACATGACTGGGAGCCATCAATACTACTACAAATGATTGCAGCAGTCAGAATAAAAGAATAACAAATTAAAGACCAGTTGTGTTTTGGTTAACCAGGACAATGTTCTTCTCATTACCATATGTAAATTTTTGGATGAGGTATACATTTAGGTTAAATGATGGACTACATTTCTTGAAATTATTTTGAAAGTGGCATGCTTTAAGTTTCTTTTAAGTGATATATATTTGCTAATAAAACAGTAAAAATGATGGCAAAGATGTGGGCTAGGTGTAGCTAATTCATGTAGCTTATATGTTTTGGGGACACTTGTGTGTTGTTTACTATGCTACGTCTTGGGACTCAAGATGGAGGCTCATGGTCTCAGTCTTCAGGCTCACACTGGGGAGACGTGTGGAAAAAAAAGAAAAGGAATTTTGAATTACAATGTTTAAGTGCTTCAACAAGAAAAATATGCCAGGTGTTGATGGTGGAAGAGCAAATTCTTACTCCACCTTGTGGAGTTGAGAAAGCTGAGAGGAAGTAATACTTGAATTGAGGTTTGAAGGAGTGGGAATTGGTCAGCCAACTTGATAAAGGAAACAGATGAATAGCATGTATAATATAGTAGTAGGCTATATTAGTCTATGATCAAGGTGCTGGCAAGTTTGTTTTCTGGTGAGGGCTCTCTTCTTGGCTTGTAGATGGCTGCTTTCTTGCTGTGTCACATGGCTTTTTCTCTGTACTTGCATGGAGTGGGGAGGGGAGAGAGTGAGTGAGCACAGGTGCTCTCTTTTATCTCTTTCTCTTATAAGGATACCAACCCCATGGGATTAGGGCCCCACCCTTTATGACCTCATTTAACCTTAATTATCTCCCTGAAGGACATATATCCAAATACCATCACGTTGGGGGTTAGGGCTTACATGTGAATTTTGTGGAGGACACAATTCAGTCCATAAAATATATTAATTGGGAGGCTGAAGTTAGCAGGAGTGTTTGAAGAACAACATAAAAAGTATAACGTGATTTTAACCTCCCTCCCCTCAAAAACAAAAAATAGAATGTGCTGTTTAAGTGTTCATGTGGGCAAGTGACAGGATATGCGGTTAGCTGGGGGGTAGACTCTGGGTCCTGCATGAAGTATTTAGGAAATTTTGAGTTTGTTCCACTGAGCAGTTGGAAGACGGAGAAGACATATACATATTTACATGTGTGAATGCATTAAAGTAAATATATATGACTTTGCTGTAAGAGTTACTTACAGCCCTGTGAGGGATGTATGGAAAAGAGGTTTGGGGGGAAAACTGGTATATAAATAGTAGGTTGGAAGATCAGTATGGTAACCATTGAATGAGTTCAAGTGTGAGAGATGAACATTGGAACTAGAGTGGTTACAAAGAGAGCCACTAGCAAGAAGCAAATAAGCTTTTTGGGAGATAAATATGACTTGACTTGGTGACTGAGTGTAGGAAGTGAAAATCTTATTTTCAGTTCTGCTTAATTCATCATTTCATTTTCATACCCCCTGAAATTCATTAGCTTTTTCTTTGTCTCTTCCTGAAGAGATAATCTGTATTAAGCTAATTCAGTGAGTCAGGCTGAGTATAAAATATTTTTAGTGATCAATTTTTCAGTTTTATTATTTCCAAGGGCATGAGGGAAAATCATAATCTTCCTAGGCTCTAGTTCTTACTTTGATTTAGTACTGTCTGTCTTTGGAAGCTGAGGTGCTCTGTATTCATTTGCTGAGAAGGACTGAGATTTTAAAAGTACCTGTACCTTTTTACCACACAAATCCTATTATATTTTAACTTTAATTACTTTAGTGTTGTCACCATTCGTAAATGCCTGATACTCTAATTAACTGCTGCCTGTGTCTTAAAACTGGCATATCTGGCCAGGTGTGGTGGCTCAAGCCTGTCCAGTACTTTAGGAGGCTGAGGTGAGAGGTTTGCCTGAGCCCACGGGTTGGAGAACAGCCTGCGCAACTTGGCGAGACCTCACTTCTACAATAAATCAAAAAATTATCTGGGCGTGGTAGTGTGCACCCGTAGTTCCAGCTACTTGGAAGGCTGAGGCGGAAGGATCCCCGGAGCCCAGCAGGTCGAGGCTGCGGTGGCCGGGAGTGGCCACTGCACTCCAGTCTGGGCGGCAGTGAGACTCCAACTAAAAAAAAAGTCTTTAAATATTATGAACATATATAGTTGTAACTGTTTTGAGTTCTGCTTCTGAATGCTTTCTTAGTTTATATGAAAATATTTTAGGTCTGATTCTTAGATTATAAAATTCTGCTGATAAAGTTCTTTAGGAACCTGCTTTGAGTTTAAGCTTTTTAGTTTATACCTAAGTAACAGTTAGTTCTCACCTGTTATCTCCTAAAGGATTTTTTCAAAATAAGTATTTTCCTGAAGTCATTCTGATAGTAGTTTGGGCTACTTATTTATTTATTTAAGTTTTAGGTTTTTTTCGGTTCCCTCTGGTATTATTACTCTTTGTTGAATATTTGAACTGCTAGAAACTCAGCTTAGGAGTTGAGTGTGAAAGTATTGTCAAGAACAAGGATGCATTGATTTTCTTTTGCTGTAATATAAATGTCTTTGACTACCTTAAACTGACACATTGAGTTTTATGATATTGATTATTGTGTGAATATATATTTGATATTTGAATATATATCTATTTTAATAGCTTTATAGATGTATTTTGTTACATATAAATTTTTGTTTTCTTTTGCTCACAAATTGGTTATTGCCAATGAACAGGTTCAAAACATACTTTCTGGGATATCTAGAATAAACTCTGTCCAAATAAAATAGAGGAATATTGCATAGGTAGTTTTTTCTTGCTTAGTTTATGTTTTTGTTATTAATATTAAATAAGTTAATATTATAGGTATAATATGTACAGAAGTTATACTTTTATTTTTTTATTCCACTTCACTACTGGGGCAACAAATAATGGACGTTTTACATTTATTGCTCTATGCCTGTGAGTAATCCCTTTTTTTTCTGAAGAGGGTGAGAAATAAGTCTCCAAGATTAAGAAGAATATAATAAAAAGAAGTCAATGTGAATAGTTAGAAATTTAAGTGTCCTCTTTACAGCTCTACCCAGTCATCTTTTAAGAATCATCAACAGTACTAACAAGCAAAGGTTTTTAAAATTGAAAAGAAAAATTTATTATAATTACTTTGTTTTACTTGAAACATTATCAGAGCAATGCTATTGAATATGCTAAATATGCTATTGAACTCCTTCAGTATATCCTCTTTACAGAAGAGACTAGATCTTACTGCTTTGCTTACAATTCAAATTAAATTGAGAGGGAGGTAGTTCTTTTTTACTTTACTGTCTATCTCTCCACATACCCAGCCCTTCACCTCAATCTCTTGATTAGCTTCTTGTTTATTGATACAGGCCAGATAATAAAGTGACTATTTATGTGTCTGTTTCCCATTTTCTCTCAGTCTAAGCTGCTAGAGCAAGTCCTGGGAAGCTTGTCTCTGTTATTTCTACAGTTCCCCTTCAGCTGTCTATTGAAAAACAAATAGAAACCACTTTCATTGTGTCTATGGGGTAGAATCTTGAAAGATACAGAAAACACTAAGAAGAAAGTGAAAATCGCCCTGTTCCCACATTGAGATATTTACTGTTTTTTTCTGATTTTTTTAAGCTATTCCTTTCTATGTGCATACATATATTGAAATAATTGCATATATTTATATTCTGTTCTACTGATTGAGCACAGAGGTTCTTAACCATTTTTTGGTGCCATGGACTATTCTGACAATTTTAAACCTATTTTCCCTTCTCAAAAACAATATTTATTTTTTATTTTGTTTTTACCAGCTTTATTAAGGTATGATGACAAATAAATCGAAATATTTTAAATATAAAAAATAAGATATATAGAATTACAAAGGAAATGAATTTTACTGAATGCAGTCATAACACTATTAAAATAAATTTGTAATAAAGTAAATGCATAAAATAAGCAACACCTCATACCCCCCTGTGCCTATTGCAGATGTGACTTATTAATTGCTTTGAGGAGAAATTAATCTTTGTTTTAAAAAAAAATTACAAAAAATTTAGTTTCAGATCACTTTTATTTAGCCTTTTATCTTTTAAAGCCATTAAAAGTTTCATTTTCTTCTTTGTAGTGCTTTTGTTCCACTGAATGTTCCCAATAACAAAAATTCTACAGAATGGGAAAAAGTAAAATTCCTTTTTGAAGAACTTGGAAGTAGTCGTAAGTATTGGTGTTTAAAAAAAAAAAAATAGTCATACATATTTCCTGATCCTTGGGACTTTAAAAAGTAGTCTATTTTTATTTGTTAGGTATTTAACCCTACAGTTTCTCACTTGTTAAATGTATGCTTAACAAATTAGGAGTGTTGTTAAGGCTTACTTCTAGCCATCTAGCTGTTAGGTAGCTGGTTTTATAAAATTATGTTGAAAAGAAAATTTAATCTTTTCTTCAAATTATTTTAACAGTGGTCTTATGATTTCCTTGTGATCTTTAATTCACTTAGGGACATATGGAATAATATGTTAGAGAAATGTACGGGATGTATTGATTTTTATTTTTAATTAATAAAAGATAACCTTATGTTTGAGATTATATAATCTTTTATGCAGAATATAAATTACAGAGGTTTCATATGAATTAAGTTATGTTTTATTATTAACTCTGCGAAACATTTTAGCATTGATTTTCAGTTTCCATGTGACCTAGGTCTTAAAAAAAAATAGGTAGGTTGAGGGAGTTAAGTTTAGAAAGTTCCTTAATCATTGAAAAAATGACTTTGAGACTAAAAAGTGATATTAAATAAGAATGTGCATCATATTACACAAAATTTCATATCCATTTAAACATAGTAACTTTATTTGTACTTATTTGCATAAACATTTTGCTGAAAGACTTTCTTGCTTTTGTAAATATTCTTTCTAATAGGTACTGTGCCTTCTTTGATCAACACTTTTTTTTTAAAATTCAGATACAGTATTACATGATTTAATTAAGTCCTGGAGTCTGCTGTACAAGTTCTTAGTTTTCTTGCTTTACACTTGGGACTTTTTGTTGTAGATTGTGGTCCCTTAATATCTTGCTGTTACAGCAAGAATAAAGGTAGCAAGGCCTGGCATCCAGTGGCATTGAGTTTTCAGGATTTTATGCACCCTGATTCTCTTGCCAAGAAATAAATTGCTGCTTTTCTTGCAATTAACTTTTTCAAGTCTCTTGAGTAACACATTAATTTATAATTTGAGTATAGTATAATTTGAATCAGTGTTTCAATAGGTAACATTATTCTGATTTTTGTGATCTCATTCTCTTTAGTCTTTTGTCTTAGATCTTAAGCACCATATTCTAGAGTACATTTCACTTACCACTGTAAATCAGGTGTCCTTTAAGTCCATAACAGTCACCCAGCTGTTCTTAATTTTTATTCTTGTCATTCTCCCCACCTTCCTGCACTTTTCAGACATCAAGGCTTTTTAGTCTTTTCCAGATACACACTTTACATATAGTGGACTACATAGCTCTTGTGCATACATGTATACAATCAGTGTAACTGATTGTAGTCAAAGTATAGAATACATCTGTCACTCCAGAAGTTTTTTCAGTATGCATGTTCAGTTAATGATAACAGCGGTCCCACTATATATTTATTTTGCTTTTTCTGAATATCATAAATGAAATTTAATTCCATTTATTATGGTTCTTTTTTGTATTTGTCTGGGGTCTTTCAGTAAATAATATTTTAAAATTCATTGTATAAGCTGTTAGTTCTTTTTTCTTGCAGCAGAATAATGCACTTCATGAATAGGCCACAACTCATTTATCAATACGATCTATTTATTATACCATAAAGATGTAGGTGGCCTGGTCATAGACCTTATCATATCAAGATAATTTTAGTATCTTTAGTAAATGATGTTTATTAATCATTTACTCAAATGGGAATAAGTAATATTGATCAATTTTGAATTATTCAGATGATTTTGACTATTAGTAATGTTAACTTTCTGGTTTGCTAAATATATTAGCATAATACTTTATCATTTCTGAGATACATAATTTTTCATATTCTTATCTCTTTTTGGGATGTATAAGTGATGGTACGTTAAAATTATTATCAGCCAGATGCCAGACTTTAGTTGTATGAACATCTGTTGATACTTCTGGTAAGATCAAGAAAGTAACAGCATCAAAATGTCTTTGATTTGATAAAAAATATATTTTTAAAAATTAAGGCTTGAAAATTTGCATAATTTGTGAATTTGTTAATAATATGCTCTCAATTATATGTATTATATAAAACTGAAACATGCATTTTAAGAAGATATATCATTATAATTTTATTAGTATGCATAAAAGATTAATGTTAACACATTAAATTAATCAAAACTTTGTATCTGGTTCTACAGGACCTGTATTTAAACTAGATCAATACAAGCCCGATTGGCCCTGTATACAAACTGGAAAAATTATTGCTCCTACTTAAGAATATTCCAGTTTGCAAAATATGTCGTTACATAATCTGATATAGTTATGTGAAAGTTTCACCTCATCCCTCATGCATTGTCCTTTTTTAAAATAATTTTCTCAATCTAGATTGTTCACTTAGTCTTCCCTTTTTTGATGTTATGTTTGAATCTATTTTCTATTTGTGTTTGCTTTTCTTTTTCTGCCAAGTGGTCAAGCTAGTCCCTTCATGTTAAAAAGGGAAATAAACTCTTTGAAGCCTTGCCTCTGCAGGGCTATTTCTCAGGGTTGCACTGAGAAAGCACAAGCTCTGATCACGTCTTGAGCATCTGATGTTTTACTGATCTCTTTTTAGGCCCAATAAATAGACGGTAATTTTCCTCTTAATTTTAAGAAGTAGAGGAAAGACAACCTTAGCCAGCCTGAAAGATCTTTTGCAAGTCAATTTGTGGAAAGCCCTTTGAAACTCTTTTTTCTACTTGCAGTGAGCACTTCAAGGACATGGGAGTATTTATGTGTTTTTATGGCTTTGGAATATATAAGATGCTCAGTTTCTTATATTTTATACTGACTTGCTGAATGTAAATGTTTGAATTGTGCATATTTGTACATTTTTAAGAGTTTTTCTTTCTTTACAGATGGCTTAGCTGCATTGTCCTTTTCTATTAGTTCTCTGACTTTGATTGGAATGTTGGCAGCTATAACTTACACAGTGAGTGTAATAATGATAATTTAGTAAAATTAAAGAATTGCCTAATAAAGCAATTTTTTAACCTAAGTAATCTGTTGAACTTAATTTTATTTTTCTTTTTAATATTTTAGTTATTTCTTCAGTTTTTCTTCAGTTTTTTTAACCTAAGTGAAAGATAAAGTTTTAATTATTATTCTCAATCCTTTTTTCTGTGTTTGTGAAATTTAATATTTAAGAATAAGTTTTATAGCTTGTGAACCTTGAAGGTAGTTATATATTATGTTATAACAGATATACTGGTTTATAAGCATGTTAGAACTCTGAACCATAGACCAATATCTGTTACTGATTCAGGAGATTTATCCTATTTGGGGATATAGGAATTGTAAAACCAAGTATTCCATATAAACTGCTGTGTCTTTTATTTTATTTTATTTTATTTTACCTTTCTTTAAGAGGTAAGATGTGAATTATAAATGACTGACTAAACATACTCACTGCTCTTAGAATCTTTTCTCCAATTAGAAAAGCCAGTAGTAAATGTTTCTCCTTATCTACCCCTGAGAGTTGTGTAAGAAACTTTATAATTATCACCCTAGAACCCTTCAGATTAATGAATTTTATATTTAAAGACCTCTTAATTCTTGCAAAGATGGAAAATACGGTTACAAAAGAAATATTTTTGGATTTTTTTTTCTCCACATGTCTTCCTTTAGACATAAAGAAATGAGCTACTAGTGTAACAGCAGAATCTAGTTTTGTTACATGGTCATTCATGTGCCATAAAGTCTGATAAAAGATGCCTAAAAGACATGCATTTTAATATCTCACAAGTGCTTATTTGGGTACTCACTTTTATTATTCATTGCCATTTTTGTATTTTTATTTGTTATCACATAAGGAATTTGCCATCTAATATTAGTGGGTGATTATCTTACTGTCTCATAGAATGTATGTACAACATGTTAGTAGTTTTTTAAAAAACAGCAACAAATTAAGAACAAATTGGGCATTAGGCCTGGACTCTCACTGCTATTCTGTGATTGATTTGTTATGCTGATCTTGGGTTTGTCTTTTAACTGTCCTGAGTCAGTGTTAATTGGGAATAGAAAATGCCTCACAGAGATTTTTGAAGGTCAGATGATGGTGTTTGTAAAAGTGCTTTGAAATGGTAGGGAAATGAGGATATAGCAGTCAATACACAATTAGGAGGAGCAAAGGAAAAAGAAATCCAGTAGGTATGTCAGTATCAGGAGCTACCAAGGGCCTGGAATTTTACCCTACTGGCTACTTGCCGGTTTTGTAGATGGTGGCTGAAAATGTAAGACTTCTGTGTCAGGGAAAATAACTTTATTACCCATAGGATCAGTATTCTCTTATGTTAGTTCCCTGGCTTCCTGGTTCCCACAGAACCTGGAGAAGAGAAGCAAATAAGGCCTGCACAAAGTAGTGCACTACAAGAGAAGCCTCTCATGATGGCAAGCACTTGTCCTTTGTTTCAGAGGACAGTGCCGTCTGCATCTACCAAGACTGTTGGCTGTACTAATGTCTTTGAAAAGACAGCACAGGAAATCAAAGGGCCATTGGTTCCTGCCCTGCAAAATTGCAGAAATGAAAGGTGCATGGAGACTTGTCTCCTTGGTGGTCAAGGGATGGGAGCTGTGAAGGAAGGTAAGGCAGCGTGAGGAATAGACAAGTGGAAGCTGACACTACATCCAGGCAGGAGCAGCATCTCCAGCATCTACACAGAAACCTGAATGGAGGGAAGCAAGCCACGAGGGGCATGTGCATGCATACACCCTAAGTGTGCACACATGTGGTGTTCAGTCCTAGCGATAGGCGGAGCCATTGTGGCTAGAGCTCAGCTCACAAGGGGCAAGGCAAGGGAGGCAAGAGGCCATTGGCAGGTGGAGCCTTACAGACCGTGGTGAGGGTTTTGAATTCCATTCTGATTGTGATCAGACGCTATGGGAAGGTTTTAAATGGAAAAGATAACGGTATCTGACAAACATTTTGGCAGTATTGCTCTGGTGGCTCTGAATTAGATAAGCTATGAGGGTGGTGAGGGGAAGTGGAAAAATGAGTAAACTTATTAAAATTATTGGAAGGAGTGCTCAGTAGGAACTATATTATGGTCAAGATAAATATTTTAAACAAACATTTTAGATTGTTCCAGTAGAAACTTTGAAAGTTATCATTTAAGGCCGGACTCGGTGGCTCCGCTTGTAATCCCAGCACTTTGGGAGGCCGAAGCGAGAGGATTGCCTGAGCCCACGGGTTCAAGACTCACCCAGGCAACTTGGCGAGACCTCGTCTCTACAATAAATAAAAAATTAGCCAGGCGTGGTAGCGTGCGTCTGTAGTTCTGGCTACTTGGAAGGCTGAGGTGGAAGGATCGCTGGAGCCCAGCAGGTTGAGGCTGCAATGGCCGGGAGCATGCCATTGCCCTCAAGTCTGGGTAACAGAGTGAGACTCCAACTCAAAAAAAAAAAAAGAAAATTATCATTTAAATAAATCTAATATAATAATCATGCAGAATTAGTTAAGGTAGCCTTAGAAGAGCTTTACTTTCTAGAGCTGCAGTCCCAACCTTTTTGGCATCAGGAATCGGTTTTATGGAAGACAATTTTTCCACAGACCAGGGTAGGTGAACTGGGGTGGAGATGTGTAGTCAAGACCAATTTGTATTTGCAGCCACTCCCCAGCACTAACATCACTGCCTCAGTTCCACCTCAATCATTAGGCATTAGATGCTTATAAGGATTATACAAACTAGATTTCTCACATGCACAGTTCACAATAGGCTTCACACTCCTATGAGAATCTAATGTCACCACTGATCTGACAGGAGGTGGAGTTCAGCTTGCTTGCTGCTAACCTCCTGCTGTGCAACCTGGCTTCTAACAGGCCACAGACAGGTACTGGCCTGTGGCCTATGGCCTGGGGGTTGGGGACTCCCATTCTAGAGAACAGCAGGTCTTCAGATAATGTTGTTTTGCTCAATGTTGTTTTGTTATAATGTTGATGAGAAAAAAACATCAAGTCCTGACCAGGGCCACTGTCTGTGTAGAGTTGGTAGGTTCTCCCCATGTCTTTGTGCTCCAATGTCTTCCCACAGCCCAGAGATGTGCACATTAGGTGAACTGATGTGTCTGTGTTGTCCCAGCGGGAGTGAATGTGTGTAAGTGTGTGTGTGAGAGGCCCATTCATGGGATGGTGTCCTGTCCTGGGCCTAGTTCCCATCGTGTGTCCTCAGCTGCTAGGATGAGATCTAGTTGCCCATGATTCTAAACTAGAATAAACAGGTTGAAAAATGAATAAATACAAATTACTGTAAAATGAAAATTTGTCAAGTATATAAAAGGCAAATGCACAACAGTAAACAAGATACGAAGGTGTTCAATAAGCACAGCATGTTTGTAAGGGTTTCTGTTTGAACTTTGTGGTGCTGGAGGTTCCTTACAGTTTTCACTTTTCAGACATTTCTTTGATTTAACTGCCCCCAGCATGACTGCTGTCACTCATTGGTTCACCAAAACTTGGGTAATTATCTTACTTGTTTTTATTAAGACTTCTCAATATATATATAGAGCTTACATTTATTTCACTGTTTAGTATTGGAAACATTTAGGTCTTTATTTAGAAGGTTGGTGAAGTTTTTATGACTGGAAATATACCCTAATAACTTAACTCTTGTTTAGATCAATTAGCCTGTGGGAAAATTGGTTTTGTCATATATCATTTCACTTAAAGTCATAGTTGCCAAGAACCTATTGACAATGTTCAGTGAGGAATGACTATCCAGAGGGCTGGGCTGAAGGGCACTGATAAAACAGCCAAAGACCTTATCCCAAGATCGAGGCCAGGAGCCAGAACCACCTGGGGGTGTTGCTGCACAGGTAGGAGGGGCTGCCTAGGCCAGGGAGTGAGTCCAGTGTCACAGTGTGCTGAGGCCCATCTTCCCAGGATTAAGAGTGTTTTCTTTATGGCATGAGTAATAACATTTTGACAGTTGGGTGCAGAGGCTGAAGTGTGGCCTGCAAGGCCATGGGTCCCTTGACAGACTTTACTGTCTGCATTTCTTTATCTGTAAAGTGGGGTAACAATTTAGTAGTAAGTTTGTGAGGATTTACTTAATCTATCAAGTCTCAGAATCTGTTGACCACTCAAAAATAGTCATTATTGGCTTAAACAGTTGAATATTCACAGTTTCATATGGTTCAAATGAGTTCCCGCCTCTTTCTTCTCTCACTGAAAATAAACCAAGTGTAAACAGCATTTGTATCGTGACCAGGGAGAATGTGGATATCCCAAGTTGTGGAAGTCAGAGAGGTGGTCATGGTGGAATGGTGGTAAGTTGGGGTGGGAGAGCAAGGATAGATGTATAATGCTGCTTAATAACACTACAGGTGTGCTCAAAGCTCAGTAAGAGGACATTTTGCTACCAATCCGTGATTTGCTCAGATTTAATTCCTGCAGGGCATAGAGGAAGGGAGGATAGGTTAGCCAAAAGCCTGTTGAAGGTTCAGTGTGGTGTGTGCCATTGAGCCCCGGCCAGGAGGTGTGTGTGACTGAGCCCTGGCCATGAGTTATGTGTGGCTAAGCCCTGACCATGAGGTGTGTGCAACTGAGCTTCGACCATGAGATGTAAGCGGTTGGGACCTGACCATGAGATGTGTGTTGCTGAGCCCTGGTCATGAGGTATGTGCAGTTGAACCCTGGTCAGGAGGTGTATACAGTTTATCCTTGGCCATGAGGTGTGTGAAATTGATCCCTGGTCATGAGGCATGTATGACTGAGCCCTGGTCATGAGGTGTGTGTGGCTGAGCCTTGGCTATGGGGTGTGTGTGACTGAGCCCTGGCCATGAGGTGTGTGCAGTTAATACTTAGTCATGAGGTATGTGTGGCTGAGCCCTGGTCACGAGGCGTGTGTGGTTGAGTCCTGGCCATGAGGCATGTGCGACTGAGCCCTGGTCATGAAGTGTGCGCGGTTGAGCCCTGACCATGTGGCGTGTGTGACTCAGCACTGGTCATGAGGTGTGTGCAGTTGAGCCCTGGTCATGAGGTATGTGTGGCTGAGCCCTGGTCATGAGGTGTGTGCAGTTGATCCCTGGTCATGAAGTATGTGTGCCTGAGCATTGGCCATGAGGTATTTGTGACTGAGTCCTGGTCATGAGTTATGTGAGGCTGAGCCCTGGTCATGAGGTGTGTGCAGGTGAGTCCTGGTCATGAGGCATGTGTGACTTATTCCTGGTTATGATGTGTGTGTGGTTGATCCCTAGTCATGAGGTGTGTGTGGCTGAGCCCTGGTCATGAGGTGTGTGTGGTAGAACCCTGGTCATGAGGTGTATGCAACTGAGCCCTGGTCATGAGGTATGTATGGCTGAACCCTGCTCATGAGATATATGCCACTGAGCACTAGTCATCAGTGAGTCTTGGTGTGTACAATCTAATATCTGATTTCTAGTTTCCCATCTGTCAAATGGGCCAATAGTACTCTAACTTTAACAAAAATTCATTGAAAATCAACTATATATAGACAAGTGGGTTTATTATAGATCAGTGATTAATAGTATAATTATTCTATTTACTTGCAGTTGGGATACAAAGCTTTCTCATAACTTCTTTTGCAAAAGCTTAAGACTTGGACTTTTCCTATGGTAACATGAAAGAGTGTGTAGAACATATTGTGAGAAGGAGAAGAGTTTAATTTTAATAAAGTGCCCAGAATGGGATATTAGTACCAAGAGCACTTTGACTCTAAATATAAAGAATTAATTATTAAATGTAAAATCATGTTTATTACAGAAATTATAACTAATTTTTTGCATTGAGACTAGAGAAGTTTTTGTATTTTATGTGACAGTCAGATGTGAATTTCTTAGATACGTATGATTGTTTATTTTTGAAATTAGTTGATTATTTAATTTTTACTAAGATTCTGACTACCATATCATGTCTCAACAAGTGCCAAAATATTTGACACTCAGTTTTAGAAGAAAAATATCAAACTACAAATGATCTTGCCTATTGTTTTAAGCTTACTTTGCAAGGGAATCTGATACTTTTTAAATTTAAAAATGAAACCTATGGGCACAACTATCTATGTGGACTATTTTAATTTTTTGGTGCCACCAAGTGGGGAAATGATGAATAATGTTCTTCACAGAATGTCTTGTGTGGACCTGTGGCATGCTATAGAGGTAGAGATGGCTGCACCGTGTACCCTTGAACTTCAGCAAGGCTTTACATTTGTCCTCTAGAATGTTTATGAATTCTAAATATATACTTTCATATTACTATGATAATCTATGTACATTGAATATAAAATACATACAAATAGATTAAAGAAAATTAAGGATTAAAATACAAGCATAAAACAGTTAATATATTTTTCTTGTACCTATCAAAAGTTGCTTTGTCCCATGTCTTAGTTCAGGTTGCTATAACAAATATACCATACACCAGGTGGCTCACACAACAAACATTTATTTCTCACAGTTCTGGAGTCAGCAACTTGGGTGTCTGGTGAGGACCCGCTTCCTTGTGCAGCTGAGCCCTGGTCATGGAGTGTTTGCCTTGGTTTGCCATTGGCTGTCTTCTCATTGCCTCTCACATGATAGAGAGCAGAGAGAGGAAGGAAGCAGGCTCTCTGGTGTCTCTTCTTATAAGGGTACTCATCTGATTCATAAGGGATCCACCTTCATGACTCAATTGCCTTCCAAAGGCTCTGCCTACAAATACCATCACACTGGGGGCTAGGCTTCAGCACAGGAATTTTAGGAGGACACAAACATTCAATCCATAGTATACCACCTTATGAACTAAATAATTGCTTATCAATAATATTTTGAGACAGAAATCCTCTTTAAAAGTCAAATTTCTCAACCTTCTGTGTGATGCCATATTTCTTGAGTATATGCCACAGATTGTACGAGGCACTGTTATTTTATGTACCACTATAAGGAAAAAAAATCTCTGACGGTGCTTCCTTAATCGTTTATAATTTTTGTTTTATATTTAGTAAGCAAAATTTCTTGGCTTTTTAAATAAAGTCACATCACTCTTTTACACATGTGACAAGGAAAATATGAATGAAATAAATTGGAAAGGCATTCATAAAATTTCACATTTGGAGTGTGAGAATTCTGGATCACTTTTTGAATTGATTATTGATGTCCATACTATAGAATACAGATGCTCTTTGATTTACAATGGGGTTACATCCCAGTAAACTCATTATAAGTTGAAAATATTGTAAGTTGAAAATGCATTTAATATGCCTAATTTACTGAACATCCTAATTTAGCCTAGCCTACCTTGAATGTGCTCAGGACATTTAAATTAGCTACAGTTGGTCAACATCATCTAGCACAAAACCTGCTTTATAATAAAGCTTTGAATATCTCATGTGATTTATTGAACACTGTATTGAAAGTGAAAAACAGAATGGTTTCATACCATCATAAAGTTGAAAAATCCCAAATTGGACCTTTGTGAGACAAGGATTATCAGTGTTGTCTTTTATTTTTATTGATACATAATAGATGTACACAATTTTCAGGGTGCACATGATATTCACATACATTCGTATGTGTTGATCAAATCAGGGTAATTGAGATATTCATCCCTTTAGACATATATCTTTATGTGGGGAACATTCAAATTACTGTCTTATAATTGTTTCAAAATGTGCAGTTGGCTATTGTTAATTGTAGTCACCCTGCTGACTTGTTGAACATAAGTCTTATTGCTTCTGTTTAAATATATTTTATACCATTAATTGGTCTCTCTTCACTCCTTCTCCTTCCCCAGTCTGCTCTCTACCTTAGTCATGTTCAGGGAAATAAGCTAGGCACGAAAGACAGTATCACGTATTCTCACTTATATGTGGGAACCAAAAAAGTGTATTGTCTTTCATGCTATCAAGAGCGTTGGTGTAGCTTTTCTTGAGTGTTCTGCTCTTATCACTGAGATTTTCTTTGAAGCTGCTAAAACACCCATTCTGTAAATTTAAGTTGCTTTGCTGTGGTTTCTTGTCTTGCTGTGTGAAAGGCAATCCAGTTGCATCTACCTAAGAAGAAAAGTGCAAAATAGCTCCTCTCTTGGTATCTCCCTTTCTTAAGCTCATGAAGTACTTGACTGTTGCTTTGCAAGAAAATTAGCATTGTGCTCATTGTTGTCATGAATGTTTGCTTACTGTTTTTTTCTCCGTACTTCTATATTAACTTCTTGTTCGGATGTCAAATCACAATACTGTCTTATAAGACATAACTGGTAATTAAACTCAGTGGTTGTACCAAGAGTACATATAGCTTAACTGAATACTATATAATGTGACCAGCTTTGACCAAACTCATGACTTCTGCCTAGCCAGTGATTATAAGATGCCTTCAATTTCAAGATGCACCCAAATTTCACTGATGTTAAATGTAAGAAAATGTATGTCTTAAAATCAGTGAATGCTTAAAAGGGATGTCTTGAGTACTTGCATTGTTTCATTATTCATAGCAACAGGTATGTCCTGAATAATAGGTTTTACAAATATGTGAGAGAGATTGATTCAGTCTACAGGTAGTGCTTGGTGTTTACCCTTTGCGGTAATCCAAGATTCATGTGTTGGAAACCATCTCTAGGTAAAGGAGAGGCTTTTCTCTACAAGCTCCATAAACTGAGCAGTGCAAGAAGGCATTTGGAATGTAACTTGTATATATTGCTTTAAAACATCTTAGTTTTAAAATAGAGCTGGTGATTTATTCTTGGAAGTCAAAACAAATAAAATCGGAGGCAGCTATGGCCAAACAGAAGCATTTTAAGCTATAGGATCTCCTTAGCCTTCTTGATTTTTTTTGGAAATTCACTAGAGGGCAGTAGTAAGCAATAAAAGTTTTGTTTCTGACCAGACAATCTTTTGTACATTTTTTTCCCCCAGAAAAAGTCTAAGATTAAATTCAAAAGATTGTTGTTTAAAGTCTCTAAACGTTGCTTTACATAAGGTTATATGATGCTTATAATCTAAATATTATAGTTGTTTCCTGATAAGTAATTGAAACTGCAATCCAAAAACAAGCTGAAAGCTTAGTATCTGAATATGGCTACTTTCTTCTATTTGCTGTCTTCCAACAATTAAAAATTCAAAAATAATGATGTATTTTTGTCCCATATTGCCATAAGTTGTTACCAAGAATATTTTTATTCTTAAGTATTTTTATTTTCTAAAATATTTTACATTAAGCTATTTAGGAATTCAGTTCAGCTTTTCTAATAAATACGTCAATTCCATGTAAGGAAATAACTTTGTGTGAATTAAGAGCTCTCTCTTTTAAAAAGATTTTTGGTTAAATATTCTTAGATAAATTATTTTATTAATTTAATAAATGTTTGTACTTGAAATAAAGGTAGAAAGAAAAAGAATTGAGACCTAGTAGTTACATGCCAAATAGCCTGGTATTTGTTACTAGTCTGTTTGGCCAAGGTTGGCAGATGTAATGATAAAACAAATGTGCACACCAGGAATGTTAATATGTATTGTTAGGTGTTGTAACTGAATTATAATCAAGGCACCTTTACAAGTCAGGGAAGGTTGCTCAGACATAGTATAATTAGACCTGAAGTAGGGTGAGAAGGTAGACATTCTAGATGAGGGGCTGCATGTATTGAAGTGTGCTTGCTGGACAGAGCCTGAAGTAGTATAAAATCCTCATGAACTGTGAACAGTTCAGAGGTGTGAGATGCAGTTAGCAAGTTGGTAGGGTTGAGCTCATGAAGGAATTTATGTGCAGGATTACATTAACTGGAGTCTGTTCACAAGACCAATGATTCTGCCTTTCATTGGAAAAATAGTAACACAACTTCTTAAAACAATCTTATATGAAGTTCTGATATATTTTTTAAAAAGGTGAGTAAGTAGAATTTCTTGGGTAAAGTAGCATCATGTCCCTGAAGGCTAGCTGCCTTCTTATCTTCTGTAGTGGCCCTAGAAGCACCTTTCCAGAATCCTAGGAACTCATACTAGAATCTTTGAAAAATATACTTACTAGTCCTGGAGGATCTTAAAGCATATTAATTAGAGGAATGGCATAACTTGACTTGGATGTTAGCATGGGATCACTGTGGAGACAGTGTGGAAGAATGGCTTTATAGAAAATGAGACCTGCAGACCAGTTGGGAATATTTAGGGGACCTTGTGTTTGGCAGTGCAGTCTAAGTAAGGGCAATGTTGTCAGTATTGACGAGATGAGAAGATTACTTCAGAAATGGTATTGAGTACTGAAGTTAGTACAGAAAGAACCCTAATCCCTCCGACAGAGAATCACAGGCATTGAGGTAAAATAGGCCTAGTTTGGGAGTGGTTTGGGAGGTCAGGGATTCATACTTGGGAATAAATTGGGTTTAGCAAAATAATGCCTTGGTGTTTGATTGTAAAAAGCAACATGGGTACTGAACTGTTAAAATAATATGTGAGTATGCAGAATTGGTAAATAATCCTTATATGATATTATATGTTTATTAGAGTATTGAATTATTATGTTATTTTTTTTATCAATAATGTTTAAAGGCTTTGGAAATATTAGAGTAATCAAATAAGTCAAAATGATAATGGGAGAGGCCTATAAGGAAAGGTTAAAGGAACTATGAGGTACTTTGGTTCCTAGGACTTTAATTTTTACATATTTCAATGTTTTGAGGATTATATTTTTAATATAAAGTTTATACTCAATTATATATATATTTTACTTTTTACCAAGGTATACATTTTACAAGTATCCATTTGATAAGAATTGAGTTAAATAGAGGGATATTCCTCTACAGTTTGAGTATCTCTAATCCAAAGATCCAAAATATAGACTGCTCCATAATTCAAAACTTTGAGCCCAAAGGAAATGCTTATTGGCATTTAGATTTTAGAATTTCAGATTAGGGATGCTTGATAATGCAAAAACTGAAAAAAATCTGAAATCCAAGACACATCTGGTCCCAGGCATTTCAAATGAGGGATACTCAACCTGTACTTACTATATATGGTTGGATAAAATGTCTTTTTTTCATAGAAAATAATTTTATAAATTGTTTTTACTGATTTATACTATCTTAATTAGCCTAAAGTCATAATTTATTACTTTGATAAAGTATTATATGTCTTTTCATTGTATTTTCGACTTGTCTTTGAGGAATAGTTAGTGTTATAAATGTAACTGTTTGAATGTAAATATGAAATAAATAGGAGCATTATAAGACATATGTTTTATATGTTTCACTCCGTATTCCATGTTATTCAATAATTGTATGCCTTCACAACTACTGACTTTTAAGTTATTACTTCAAAGGTCATTTTTAGACTAAAAATTATGTATGACGTTTAAAATAGTAGTACTAAAACATATTCCAATTGTGCTTCTTGTAGGCCTATGGCATGTCTGCATTACCTTTAAATCTGATCAAAGGCACAAGGAGTGCTGCTTATGAACGTTTAGAAAACACTGAGGACATTGAAGAAGTGGAGCAGCACATTCAGACCAT
Source organism: Carlito syrichta (assembly GCF_000164805.1). Taxonomy (NCBI): domain Eukaryota; kingdom Metazoa; phylum Chordata; class Mammalia; order Primates; family Tarsiidae; genus Carlito; species Carlito syrichta. Next base: position 153,027 of record NW_007247766.1, on the reverse strand, counting down.
TAAATCCAGAGTGAGCTGGTGCATTATTGTAATTGGGAAACATAAAATTATTTTATCTTTGAGCTACTTTCTGATGTTATTTAGATATTGGCAAACCCATAATTGTTTACAATGTTTGAATTTTTTGCAGCATATCCTTCAAGAACCATGCCTGTATGTTTAAAAATGTGTCTTCTGTATAATGTAGGACACTGGCAATTTGAGTGTCATTGTTCTAACACTTAAAAAAAAAAGTTCTACTTATGGATGAGCCAGACCTTGTATCTTTAATACGTAGTTCCAAGGTATTCTGTGTATGATATATTCCACTAAGCTAACATAATTCTGATAAACCACCATAATTTTACACAAAAAGAAAAACATATACTATCTTTCTTATGAAAGTAAAGGTAAATATTTTAATATAAATAGAAATATTACCAATTCAAAATCTGTGCGTAGTAAAAGAATGCTTCATAATTATTAGGTTAGATTTATCTCAGAAGTGCAAGCATAGTACATTAGAAAATATGTTGAAGTAGTTTAATATATTGAGTATTTGGCAAAAGTCTATTTGTAGCTATATATTTTTTAAAAAGTCTTGTCTGATTAGAAGAGAAGAGAATACTGAACAGACAAAACCTCTAATAAACATTATACTTAATAGTGAAAGAGTAGAAACATCTCAATTAGAGCCAAATGTAGGACAGGGATGTCAGTATCATTGACATAGGTAAGCATTGAGGGAAGAGAGGACAAAGGAAAATAACTTTTGTTATTTGCAGTTATCATCTACCAAGTTAATCTAAAAGAATCAACTGGCAAAGCTAGTTGAACTAATCAAAGTTTCTCAAAATGCCTATACATAGTTATAAAAATAATTAACCAGTTGGAGGATGTAATAGGAAATGATAACATTCACAATGGCCACAAACTATAAAGTAATAAGAAATATGAGGATCTTCCTGGTGGAAATTATAAAATTTACTGAAATACTTAATAGAAGACTGAAATGAATTGAGAATACCATCAGAGCTTAATTGGGAAGATTCAATATTGTAGAGATGGCAGTTTTCTACAAGTTTTGGTATAGATTCAATACAGTTTATAAAAGACAAAAACAAAATTTGCATAAAAACTCATACTTTATAAAAATGAATTCTGAATTCAAACCAAATACAAAGTTTATATGACATTAGCAGGAAGTAAGAGTAAAATTTTATTTTGTTATAGATAAGACCTTTCTAAACAATACACAAAATCCAGGTGCTAATTAAGAAGTTTGGTGAGTTTTAGATTTTTATGTCCTCAAATTTATGTACCAAAAAAAAAGGACACCAAAAAGAAAGTTAAAAATGAACAATAATGTCGGAGAAAATCTGCAGCATGGTTGATACATAAAGAACATCTTCAAATCAGTAAGAATAAAGACAAGCAACACTCAGAAATAAGGAACAAAGGACCCAATGAGGTAGTTCTGTGAAGGGAAACTAAAGGAAAAACATGAAATAGCACTTCAGCTAATTGGTGATCAGTAGGTTCACCAAGCATCTCAAAATTCCTGGGACCTGAGGAATTTTCCAGAACACAAGACTTTCCATGCTAAAACCAAGACTATTGGTAACCTTGAGTTGGAGATGTGAAAATTATAACAATTTAATACTTTCTTTAATCCATTGGAACTCCTTTATATTTTTTTTCATGTCAGGTGTTGATGAGAATTGGGGGGCTAGGTCTACCATTTGTGCGAATATGAGATATACAACCTTTAAAGAAAGTGGAATGTTGTGACGTGGGCTTGTACACACACACATACCTTTCAATAATTAAAGTTTAGTTCAACCATTCACCTCTTGGAATCCACCCTGCTGGATCATTTGGACACATTGTACCCAGGAGTGTACGGGTATTTATGACACCGTGTCAGTAATATCATTGGCTCTTGCCAAAAATAGGAAAAGGAAACCATCAGAATGTTCAAATATACGGTGCTTGCTAAATTAAGGCACCATGGTATATAGTGTGCTGTGCAGTGATGAAAAGGAATGAGGTAGGTTTATATAGCTTGAAGAATAGAAATTGTAAAATCAGACTTAGTTCAAATTCTGGCTCTGCTGATTATGCACATAACATCTGTGGACCTTAGTTTTCTCATTTAATACATGAGTGTAATATCGTTACCTGCCTCAAAGGGTTATTCTGAAGATTTAAGGAGAATAAATATAACAAGAGAAAACCAGTTTTATGCACAAGAAAGACGGTCAAGAAATGCTAGTTGTTTTCTTTTAAAAAAAAAGCATATTTGTATATATGTACATCTGTGGGTGTGGGTATGTAAATACCTAGAACATTTGTAGGATATTGGTCTATTTAACATCTAGCCATAGGAAAAGGCAGTGGTACTGTGGTCACTGGGGACTGAAGGGAAGCTTTCATGTTTCCTTTTTTTAAATACGAAGTTTGTTAAATCCCTTAGATACATTTTAACCTTTAGAAACTGCATTTTTTCTCTCAAATGAGATAAATGGTTGAGTTTCCCTCTTAGTATTCATTTCTCTGACGAACATTATATTGGTATAGTCACTTGGCCTGCAGAACAGACATCACCCCTCATTCCACTGTGGCAGTCACCAAATAGGCAGATAACTTGGGTTTATTCAAAGTGGATCCTGACATTAGTTTACTAATTTCTTTTTCTGAAATAGCATAAGCCAGTATTGAAACAAAATTACTGGGTTGTGGGTATCCTTTTGATATGATAATGACAATTTTGAGAAAAACGATTATGGTTGAGATAGAAAGTGCTGAACCCTTCTCATACCACAGTCTTGAAGTATCAGTGCCTGGATCTGTCTTCCATAAGGAAGTGTTCATTTTATTCCTCTGACCTTCAGAAAATATGTTCTGTAAGTTTCTTTTTCTGGAGTCTAGTGTGAGAATACCACCCAATGCACTTGCCTTAAAGGAATGAAGAGGATAATACAGTTCAGTGTATGGAAGTGTGCTTTCTGGGCTAGTAGCACCAGCATCTCCTGGAAATTTGGTTGAAATGTAAATTCTAGGCCCCACTTGAGACCTACTAAATCATATTCTCTGGGGGCAGGACCTGGAAATCTGTGTTTAACACACTTTTCAGGCAATTTTCATGCATGGTAAAGTCTGATGAGTGATAAGACGGAGGAGGACAGCTGGTTCCAGAAGGGCATGGTGATGCAAACGTGTGAAGAGATAGCATAGTTGTTGACATCTCTTCCTTGTAGCTGTGATTTCACCTCAAGGCTGCACTAGGTTATGCTGGAGAAGTGGGCCGTGTATTTGCTAAGAACCCACTTAAACCTTGATAGGAATAGTGGAGACATTCTAACACCTAATGCCTTTGCATTTTTAAAATGTAGTCCTGGGTAGATACTTTTCTTGTTTCTTCCAGCAAAAGCAAGCACATTTACATTTTACCTATTTTGTATTTAGGAGTCTTATAATTGTACCCAGTTGAAGACACTTAGAGGCAAAGGGGTTCACATGGGGAAGTGTGTCTTTGAGACATCAGGAGAAAGGTGCTGCTCATGGTTACAGAAAATACCACATAAACACAGCTGGAGATGGTTGGATAGGTTGGCCAAGGAAAGCATGACTCACTTGTGAACGTGCTTGGAAAACAGAGAAGTGCCCATCTTAGCAGTTGTTACAGAAACCTCTGCATGTTGCCTGAACTTGTGTGGCATCCCTCTGCTGGCATTTAATCAGGCTAAGAAACATCAGTTTACACAGTGAACTGTACACGCTGCTGTGTTTCAGTGTTGACCCTGGTAAGCTGTATTTACTGCCATAGCACCATTGTCAGGGTTTTTGTAGTTTCTCAGTTTGCCTAAAGGAGTGTTCAACCTAAAAAATTTCTGTTGACTGATCTGCTATATCTGGTGGGTCCTTTATTAAAATGCTGATGGTAAAAAACTTTTATTTTGTTCTGTTATTTGCAGAGCAAAGATGGCCGACCTTTGCCAGGAAGGGATAAGCGCGCTTTGAAACAACTTGAAGAAAGACTAAGAACACTTAGGAAAAGAGAGAGGCATTTAGAATTCATTGAAAACAGCTGGTGGACAAAATTTTGTGGTGCTCTGCGTCCCTTGAAGGTAAATGGAACTTTAAGAAATTATACTGTCACTCTTCTCTCAACGTTATGTAGTGCCTCTCAGAGAGACTGTGTTCTCCTTGGGAGGCATTACAGCATGTACTTAAGGTCATGGACTGTGGAGTTTAAATAACCTGGCTTTGCATCACAACCTTCATGTGGGAGTTCGGGCAAGGTGTGTAACCTCTCCAAGTTTCATATATTCATGTGTAGTGTAAATGTTATAACAGTTGTCGGGAAATGAAAATTTTAAAAAATATATAAGCAATGCATATGTTGCTAGCACAGTTTTCAAGTTTGTACTTTTTTATAAATAGGGAGATCTGGAACTTATATTAGAACTCAGGAACCTTGCTAAAGTAATAGAATTTGCCTCATTGTCAGATGATGCTCCTGGAGGTATGTTACAAGGTGTTATTTGAGATGAAAACCCATAATTATTACTGTTTTTACTTTTTAGAAACTTGTTTGCCAGCCTTGAATTCTTGGGACTGTAGTACCTAAACTTAAGTACCTAGATTGAGTTAAGTTTACTAAAATGTGACTCAGACTAAAAAGTAAAACTGTTTCCAGATAAGACCATACTGTATCTGGGGCCATTTCACACTGGATCTCTGCATGTAAGAGCATGCAAGTCATAACAAGTGCAGTGAATAGACTGACTTGAAGAGAAGTTAGGCAAGATGAAGTTAGGAAGTGGGTTTTGGCTAAATTTTAAAGGCATTGTTCAGAGAACTCATCCTCAAGGAGCCAGTCAGGTTGGATTCTGGTGCAGCTTTGTCTGCCTCTTATAATTAGAAAGGAAATACACCCCAAAAGCTCCTCTTTTAAGAGTTTGTTAAAAATACACCATAATCAGTTTTTCTATGTAATCAACTTTTTAACTTTCTGTAGAAAAAAAAATTTTTTTTGAGTTGGAGTCTCACTCAGTCGCCCATACTGGAGTGCAGTGGCCGCTCCCGGCCACCACAGCCTCGACCTGCTGGGCTCCGGTGATCCTTCCGCCTCAGCCTTCCGAGTAGCCGGAATTACAAGCATGCGCTACCACGCCCGGCTGATTTTTTGATTTATTGTAGAGATGAGGTCTTGCTGCCCAGGCGGGTCTCGAACCCACGGGCTCAGGCATTCCGCTCACCTCAGCCTCCCAAAGGCGCGGGATTATAGGCTGAGCCACCGAGCCCGGCAGAATAAATTTTTTAAAGATATTCCAGTCCTTTTTCCCCAAAGTAATTTATCTTCATAGCACCAAAGGTATGATGGAACCCTCTCTAGCCCCTATTTTAGTCCTAAATTGCTTATATGTTCTTATAAATATTTATAACTTGGTCTCTGACATCAGCTGCCTTCTTTTAAGCATACTGTGTCCCATTTCACTGAACGCATGGTGAGGATAATTTTTAAACCAACTTTATTGAGTATACAGATTGGTTTTACCAAATATAGATAGATAGAACATTCATCTTGCCTCAGAATCTACCTCGTGCCTCCCCTGCTCCCTTGAACTCAGACCCCTGGTAACTGCTAATGTTCTTCTTGTCATTGGAGTTTAGTTTTATGTGTTCTAGAGTTTTATATAAATGGAATCATAGAATGTACAAGTTTTTGTCTGGGTTATTTGACCCACCACAATGTTTTTGAGATTTGTCCATGTTATTGCATTTTTTTTCCCAGTGGTTCTCTCCATTTTATTGCTGAGTAGCACTGTACTCCAGTGTGTGTCTGTGTAGTAATTTGTTATTCCACTGTTAGTGGAAATTTGGGTTGTTTCTGGTTTGAGACTGTAGTGAGTAATGCTGATATAAACGTTTTTGTACAAATCTTTGTGTAGATATGTGGCTTTATTTTTATTGGGTAAATCCCTAGTGTTTAGTATATGTTTAACTTTGTGAAGGCTGGGCATGGTGGCTCATGCCTGTAATCCCAGCTTTTTGGGAGGCCAAGGCAGGAGATTACTGAGCCCAGGAGTTGAAGACCAGCCTGGGCAACATAGTGAGACCTCATCTCTTTAAATAAAAAATAAATAAATAAATAAACCAAAAAAATAAGTTTATAAGAAACTGCCAAAGTGTTTTCCAAAATGTTCCATTTTGCATTCTACAACAGCATGAGATCTCCGTCCTTGTATACTGGCTATTTACATATCTTTTGTAAAATGTGTGTGTAAATCTTTGGCCATTTTCTAAATTAAGTTTTCCTATTATGAGTGAGTTAAGAGAACTCTATATATTCTGGATCAAGTACTTTGGAAAATATACATGTTGTGAATATCATCTCTGAGTTTGTGGTTTCTTTTTTTATATTTTCTTAACTGTCATTCAAGCAGATATTTCTTAAATTTTAATGAATTTCAATTTATATATTTCTTTTTAGTTCATACTTTTGTCTTCTTAGAAATGTTTGTCTATTCTAAGGTAATTTTTTTTTTAATGTTTCCTTATAGAAGTTTTATGGGCTTAACGGTTATATTTAGGTTTGTGGCCCATTTTAAGTTAATTTTATGGCATGGTTTGACTTAAGGTTTAAGGTTTATTTTATTTTCTGTATGGATATTCAGTTGTTTCAGCACCATTTTCAAGTTAGTACTTTTCAGGACTGTCCTTGGTTCATTGAATTTTTTTGGCAGCTTTGTCAGGTCAATTGATAATAGTGTACGTGTGGGTCTGTTTCTGAAGCCTCTCTTCCACTCCATTGATCTTATGTCCTTATGCTAATACTTGATTGCTAGAGCTTTTATCATGAAGTCAGGTAGTATAAATTCTTCAGTTTCATTTTCTTTTTCTAAAATTGTTTTGGCTATGCTAAATCCTTTGCATCTCCATATAAATTTTAGAGCCAATTTATAATTCCATAAACTATGTTCTGGAATATATATTGGTATTACTTTGAATCTATAGGTAAATTTGGGGAGAATTGATAATAGTATTGAATTTTCCAACCCATGGATATGGTATCTTTTCGTTTATTTGCATCTTCTTAAAGCTCTCAGGACTGTTTTATAGTGTTCAATGTAGAGGTCTTACAGATATCTTGATAGATTTATCTCTAAGTATTTCTTTTTTTATACTGTTGCAAATTATGTTGTTTAATTTTAGTGTTTAATATTTGTTGCTAACATGTAGAAACTTGACTCTATATCCTGCAACCTGGCTCAATTATTTGTTGTAGTAGCCTTATTGTAGATTTGTTAGGAGTTTTTATGTACATGATCTTATCAGCTGCTAAAAGACAGTTTTACTTCTTCCTTTCAAATGTGAGATTTCCAATTGTTTTTCTTTTCTACTGTCTTTATGTCACTGGCTGAAATTTATGGTACAATGAGTTTATCATTTGTTCTTTTGTAATGTGGATGACCATTTCTGAATATTGATCTAAATTCCTGCCTGTCTGGTCTTCAGTTAGGAGTAGGGTGATAGGCATGGGAAGGAAATCTCTGGGGATACAAACTAAGTGTTGGCAACTGAAGGTTTAACATGTATGTGAAGAGATAAGCACTGCTTTTCCCTCAAATGAGATGGGAAAGTTATTTATGATTCATCACCATTTGTTTACCGTTTGTCTACTGTTGATGTAATTTAGAAACAGGAAGCCATGTGTTCCCTTAGTGTTTCTGAAACATTAGCATGGAGTCAACCCAGAGGAGGAATGCAGAGCGAGCCTCCCCCCCACTTTCCCCACACCGCCTGCTACATTCTGAGGGTGACTTAGGACCTTTGAGAAGTCCCTGACACAAAATTTCTCTGAAATTATGTTCTCAGCCGGGCTCGGTAGCTCAGCCTGTAATCCCGCGCCTTGGGAGGCTGAGGTGAGTGGATTGCCTGAGACTGCGGGTTCGAGACCG
>NW_007247766.1:130178-145046 GCF_000164805.1 Carlito syrichta | reverse complement strand
GGGCAACTTGGCAAGACCTCATCCCTACAATAAATCAAAAACTAGCCGGGCATGGTAGCATGCGCCTGTAGTTCCAGCTACTTGGAAGGCTGAGGCGGAAGGATCGCCGGAGCCCAGCAGGTGGAGGCTGCGGTGGCCGGGAGCGGCCACTATACTCCAGTCTGGGCGACAGAGTGATACTCCAATTCCAAAAAAAAAAAAAAAAAGAAATTATGTTCTCTTTCAAAATTTTATGCTAGTGTTGCCTTTTGCTCTGTGTATATTCCATGTTTATTATAAAATGTATTAAGTTTAAATTATAGCAAGTGCAAAAACTTTTTCAAATTTTTTTATGAGTGGAGTTATTTTTTTTCCCGTGAAGATACCTGTGGATCTTGTGCTTTCCCATTGCTGGGCCTTTTCTAGAGCACAGCAACTCGGAGCGTGGGATGCTGTCCTGACTCAGGTATGAGTCCTCACTCCACTCACCAGCCACCTAACCTCTTGCTACTTCAGCTTTCTCAACACAAGTTTTCTTATTCTTTAAATGGATTATATTCTTCTCTTGTTTTGGTTATGGGAATTAAATGAAATAACATATGCAGTGCAGTGTAAACAGCTCAGAAACTTTGCAGCCACTATTGTCATAGTTCTATATGTATATATAGGATTTCTCAGCTTCTTAAATACTGTTGTGAAACTAAAGAGAGATAAGTTTTGGGTTGAAGACAATTATAAAAATAAGCATCTAATTAGAAGAAGTTAATGGCATAAAGTAGCATTTATCTCTCTCTCTCTCTCTCTCTCTCTCGCTCTCTCTCTCTCTCTCTCTATATATATATATATATATATTCCTAAGCATACAATCTAATGTTCATTAAATGCTTGAATAAACTTTTCACTGGCAGACGGGCATATTTTGAGTTTGTACAATTGTCCTGAGTGATCTAGAGATCCGTTAGACTTTAAATATAACTTGAGGTTTTACTATTTTATGCACACACACACACACACACACACACACACACACACACTTCTTGTGTTTATATAGAAAGTTATAAATTCATGTTTGTAATTGTATTGCATTTTTCATATTTTTTAATTGTAAAAAACATAGAATTTATGATTTTAATATTTTAGGTATACATTCAATGGCATTAAGTACATTCACAATGTTGTACAACCATCACCACTATCCATCTACCAGAATTTTTCAGACAGAAACAATGTGCTCCATTCCCTGGTGATCTCTGTTCTACTTTCTGTCTCTTAGAATTTGCCTATTCTAGGTACCTGGAACAAAGAATATAGGGAAATAAAACACAAAATTATCTAACAAGAAGATGTTGAGATTAAATGCCTTAGTCATATCAGTAAAGTGAATGAACCTAACTTACCATTTAAAAGAAAAAAATTTAGTTTTCTTCACAAAGCAAAATACAATTATATACTATTAAAAAGGGACACACCTAAAATAGTGATTCAGAAACACTAGAAATAAAGGGGTATTTAGAAATATAGTAAGTAAATGGAAACAGTAAGGAAGCTCATAGTGATCATATTTGACAAAGCATAATTCAAGCCAAAATACATTAAGTGCAATGAAGAAGGACAATTTTTGTGGTAGATAGAATGCCTCCCTCCTCGTCCAATGATGCCCAATCCTGGCACCAGTGAATATGTTACAGTAAGTGGCAAAAGGGCCTTTGCAGGTGTAATTAGATTCTTAGACCTTAAGATACAGAGAGTATCCTGTGTCTTGAGAGTCAAAGAGAAGCAATCAAGGGTAAATCAGAGACACTCAAAGCCTGAGAAGGACTTGACTTGCCATTGCTGGGTGAAGGTGGAGTGGGCAATAGGACAAGGAATGCTGCAGCTCTGGAAAACGGAGAGACTCCCAAGTGACAGCCAATGAGGACATTGACATTCAGCCACACAGCCTAAAGGAACGGAATCTCACTGGGCCATCTGCACGAGCATCAATGTTTTCTTCCCCAGAGTCTCCAGAAGGGAACACAGCCCTGCTGACATGTTGGTTTTGGGCCTTGGAAACCTGACACTAGAACCAGCTGAACCACACTATGCACAGATGCCTGATGAGACCTGAGAATTAAGTGGGTGTTGTTTAGGCCACTGTGTTTAGTTTCTTAGCTTGTAGTCCCTTGTCGTGGCAGCAATGGAAAACTAACGCTCTTGAATATGAAAAATCACAATTGACAATGAAGATAGGATAGTTATGAATATATGGTTACTAAATAGCATAGCAGCCACTTTAGTGAAAGCAGAAGCTTTGGGATACTTAAGGAGATACAAGTTGAAGGATAATGATAACAGGAGAATAACACAACCGTGTTCAGTTTGAGACATTTCAAGCAGATTAAATTGAGTAAGAATGTAGAGGACCTAAATATAATCATAACGTATAACTTATAACTTTTTGACTTTGCATCTAGATAATAGAAAATACATCTACTCTCTAGTGCACATGAACACAAAGTTGGTCGTATATTAATTAGATTGTGAAGAAAGAATCAATAAGTTTCACAGAGTAGGTCTATTACAAACAACTCTTCCAATTGCAATGCATTAAAACTGGAGATTGACCCTGAAGAGTTACCATAATACTATAAGAAGGGAATCGGCAGTAGTGGGATGCTGCAAGGGGAGAGAGGAGTGGGACACAGCCTCAATAAGGGTACCTGATCTCAAACCAGGCAAAGTAGGGACCAGTGGGAGGCCCAAACTTACCTGTACGTTGACCACTTGTATACCTCATCCTGAATTATACCCCACATCTTTAAGATTAAAAAAAGTAAAATAAAATAAAATTTTAAAACTGGAAACTGTAATAGAATCGATAAGCTAACATACTTTTCACTCTTCCAAGTGAAAATTAACCCTATATTCAGCGACTTTTGGGTGAAAGGAAGGAGTAAATAAAAACAAATTACAGAATTTCTAAAAATTAATAACAACAGAAACATTAGCATCTGTGGGATACATTTAAAACAGTGATCAGAGGAACTCATAGCCTGAAATATCCTCATCAGTAAAAATGGAAGTCAAAAAATATGTAAGTCAAGCATGAAATTCCAAGCCCAGAACTCTACCCCAAAAAACAAAAGAAAGCACAGGAAGAAAATAAAGATAAAAGCAAAAAGTAATGAGATTGGGAGAGGAAAAACACATCACGTAAAGTTGACACTCCGTATCCAGGTTCTACAGCTGTGGATCCAACCAGCCATGGATTGAAAATATAATTGATTTTTTAAAACAATAATTTATCATGTGTGTATTTTTCAATTAATAGACAAATCACTAGCTAACTTCATCAAATGGAACCAGAGCTGCTTGGAAAAGTGACTGATCCTCAGACTGTGGCTGGGAAAGAAAGTACACCCTCATCTTGGAGCACCTCGTGCTAGAAAGCAAGGAGTGCTCAGAGAACAATGGGGGCAAAGTCAGAGGAACGGCTTGTAGGGGCTCTCACTCCTAAATACACAACTTTTTGCATATCAAAGTAATGATAGTGACAGATGATAACTCGCTGAATAAAATAATCTGAGTATATATTGATGTAAGTACAAAATGACAGAAGGGAAAATTCTTCCGTACGGTACAATTCCAACAAATAAGCATAGAAGGAATGACAAAACTAGCAAATCAACATTTGGCAAACATTGTGTTTTTTTCTGCCACCAATGGATACTAAAATTTGAAGGCGGAGGTTTGGTAAGAACAGAATTTTGTGTGTTCTCAAAGTATCTCAACCCAATACATATTCATTACAAAAGGGAACATAGTAATTTTACATGAAGAAACCTGACTAAGCTACCTTAATACATGATCCAAGTTCTACTCATCAGTAATGAGGTGAATAGATGCGATTGTGCCTCTCACTAACTTTGCGTTGAGAAGGACACAATAACACTTCTTTGTGATTTCTGCCTAAACATAGTCGAAGTATAATCACGAGAAAATACACAATCCAAATTGAGGTACATTTTACAAAATAACTGCTCTGGACTCTTCAAAATGTCAAGGTTGAGAAGGCAAAGCACTTAGGACTTGTTCAAGACTGAAGGATAGCAAAGAGACAAGCCATATGTGATCCTGGATTGGATTTTAGACCAGAATAATAATTTTTTATATTAAGGCGTTAGTGAAACAATTAAAATTTGAATAAGTCCTTTAGCTTATATGATAGTGTTGTGCCAATATATATTTCCTGATCTTGATAACTGAAGTGTGATTATGCAAAGGACAGCTTTGCTTTTAAGTCATAGGTATTAAAGTATTTCTATCTGTAGTTCATTCTCAAACAGTTCAGCTGCATATATCGGGAGGAAATGATAAAACAAGGTACAATGTTAACACTTAGAAAATTAGGCGTAGGGTGTACTGGAATTCTTTAGGTATTTGTGCATATGTCTGAAATTACATCAAAATTACATCAAAAATTAACTTTCACTAGATATTGCCCCCTCCAAAATGTGGTTTTTTGTCCTGTTTATCCATGTGTCTAAAACAGGACATTTTGTTCTTGAAGTGTTAATTCTTTCTAGCTAGATTTACAGATTCAATGCAATTCCAGTTAAAATCCCAGCACATTATTTTGCAGATATTGCCAAACTGCTTCTAAAGCTTATATGGCAAGGAGAAGGATCCAGAATAGCCAGCACAATCCTGAAGAAGAACGAAGTGGGAAGACTGACACTACCCAGCTCCTAGACTTACTGTAAAGCTACAGTGATTGAGATAGCGTGGTATTGGTGAAGGAACAGACACATAGATCAGTGAAACAGAATCAAGAACCTAGAAATAAATACATATGAATACAGCCCAACCAGTCTTTGACAAAGGAGCCCAGGCAATTCATTGGAAAAAGGATTGTCTTTTCAATAAATGATGCTGGAAAAAGCAAATCTAGAAACAGACCTTGCACCTTTCACCAAAATTAACCAAATTAGGTTTTAGACCTCACTGTAAAATACAAAACTATAAAACTTCTAGAAAATAACAAAAGACAATCTACAAGACAGTAGGCTTTGGCAATGAGCTTTTAAATACAACACCAAAAGCACTGTTGGAAGAAAAAAATTATAATTTGGACTTTATTAGTCTTAAAAACCACTGCTCTATGAAAGACACTGTTAAGAGAATAATAAGACAAGCCACATACTGGGAGAAAATAGTCAGAGTACATATCTGGCAAAGGACTTGTATCCAAAATATAAGAAGAATTCTTAAAACTCATCAGTAAGAAAACAAGCAATCCAATTAAAAAATGAGCAAAAGTTCTGAACAGACATTGCACAAAAGAAGATACACAGATGGCTAATAAGCATATGAAAAGATACTCAACATCATATGTCATTAGGAAATTGCAATTAAAGCAACAATGAGATATCACTTCACACCTATTAGAATGGCTGAAATCTAAAAAGAAAATATCAAATGCTAGCAAAGATAGAAAGCAGCAGGAACTCATTCATTGCCGATAAGAATGCAAAATGATACTGCCATTTTGGAAGACAGTTGGCAGTTTCTACAAAGCTAAACTTAGTTGTTTTATATGATCCGATAATTACAGTCCTAGTTATTTACCCAATTGGATTGAAAACTTATGTCCGTGCAGAAACTTGAACATGGATATTTATAGCAACTTTATGTATCATTTCTAAAATTTGGAAGCAACTAAGATGTCCTGCAGTAAGTGAATGGATAAACTGTAGTACATCCATCCAATGTAATAAAAAATGAGCTATCATTTCACAAAAAGAAACACAGGAAACCTTAAATACACATTGCTAAGCCAAAGAAGCAGTCTGCAAAGACTACATACAGTATGATTCCAACTATATGATCTTCTGGAAAAGGCAAAACTGTAGAGACAATACAAAAATCAGTAGCTATCACAGGGGTTTGGGGTGAGGTGGAGTAAGATAACAAGGCGAAGCCCAGGGTATTTTAGGCCAGTGAGACTATTTTGTATGATACTCTAATGGTAGATACATGGCATTATCCATTGTCAAAACCTATCAAACTGTACAACACAAAGACTGACCTTAATGCAAACTATGGACTTCAGTTAATGATGCATTTGATAGTGTCATAGTTGTAACCAGTACACTGCATTAATGCAAGATGTTGATAGCAGCGAAAGCTGTGTAGAGGAGAGAAATCTATTCAAACTTTGGTACTGTCACCTTTATTTTTCTGCAAACCTAGATGTCTTATAAAAAATAAAGTCTATTACATTTTTAAAAATCACTTTTTGTTTGTTATCCTATTGCTTCTAATGACCACATAGTGAAAACAACCAATATACATCAGGAGATTAGCTTCATAAATTCTTACCTCCACACTGGGATGTATTCATTAAATTGAATGGGAGCTTTATGTATTTCTTTACAAAGGCATCATATCCTGACCAAACGTTTAAAATGCTGGTCAGGATGTGTTGTATTTTAACTAAAGCTCATGTACAGGTTGCAAATACTATGTATGGTAAATGTTCTTTGTTAATGTAATGCACAAGCACATACGCACCTACACCAGCATACAGCACTTCTGGAGCGATTCATAGGACACTGTGCATGGTTGTTCCACTAAGTGAGGCCAGTACTCATGGATAGAAATGAGACTGACTTATCCTTTAATTTTTTTTAGCCAAGCTGTGCTCTTAATTTTACATTATAGTTGTTGTTTTAAAGGTGTCCTTCTCTTTGACCCCTATTGATAGAGGACCTTTTCCCATATTGAGGCCTGAACCCCAGCTTTCACATTGCCCCTTTATTTTACTCAAGATAGCCTTTCCATTCCATGTGTATGCCTTTCTGTATACTCTTTCAGCCAGATTATTACGATCCAGCCCAACTGGTTTTTCTCCCTCTGGTTTTGAATACCTATATAGTTAACAGATTATGTTCAGTATATTAGTCTTAGTCTGGGCTGTTATTGGGAAAAAACACATATAGAGACGATGTGGCTTTAATAGGACATTTATTACTCAGAGTTCTAGAGGCTAGAAAGGTGAAGATCAAGTAGTGCTCCCTCTTCCTGGTTTGCAGGTGGCACCTTCATATTGTGTCCTTTCATGGCAGAGAGTGAATTTGGTCTCTCTGCTAATAAGAACACAAATTCCATCATCAGGTCCTCATCTTCATAACCTTGTCTCATCTAATTATCTTCCAAAGGCTCCATCTTCAATACCATTCCATTGGGAGTTAGGGCTTCAAGGTAGGAATTTTGTCAGGATGCAGAGATTCAGTTCATAAAAATAATACTCAAAAAATCTTTAGCTAAAATTCTTGAGTCAAATATACTTAAAATTCAAAATTTTTTATTTTTAGAGTAGATATGTATTTTATGTATTAAATAATACATCCTAATCTAGAGCAGCAACCCTTCCACCCCTTTTTAGGCTAATTATTCTGCAGTGAATATATGAATATTTACAGTAGGCATGTTAAATATGGATATGTATACATACACATATATACTTTTTTTTTTTTTGGAGTCAGAGTCTTACTCTGTCATCCAGGCTGGAGTGCAGCAGCACATTCATGGCTGTCGCAGCCTCAACGTGCTGGACTCAGGAGGTCTTACCAGGTTGCCCAGGCTGGTCTTGAGCCCCTGGCTCAGGCAATTCTCTCACCTCACCTCCTGAAGTGTTGGGATTACAGATGTTGAGCCACCATACCCAGTGGGTTAAATATTTTTTAAAAGCTCCATGTTTAAATCAGGCTTAATTAACTCATGAGTTAGAAATAAGAAGTTTGATTTCTAGGGCATTTTGTATTTCAGAATTATGATAAGTGGTTGTAGAGATAAGTGATTAACTTTTTTCATTGAGATATAACTCATATACTATAAAAACTCACCCTTTTAAAGTGTACAATGCAGTGATTTTCAGTGTGTATTCACAAGGTATACAACTAATACTATCTAATTCCAATACATTTTCTTCACTCTAAAAAGAAACTCCATGCCCATTAGCAAACTGCTCCATTTCCTTCAGTCCCTGGCAGCCACTGGTCTACTTTCTGTCTCTATGGATTTATCTGTTCTGGACATTTCATATAAATAGAGTCATTCAGCATGTGATTTTGTATCTGGCTTCTTTCATTTATTCTAAGCGTTTTTAGATTTATATATATTCTTCATGTAGCATTACTTTATTCCTATTTATGACTGAATAATATTTTATTGAGCCATTATA
Source organism: Carlito syrichta (assembly GCF_000164805.1). Classification (NCBI taxonomy): domain Eukaryota; kingdom Metazoa; phylum Chordata; class Mammalia; order Primates; family Tarsiidae; genus Carlito; species Carlito syrichta. The sequence goes on along the minus strand of NW_007247766.1, from coordinate 136,843 downwards.
TATATAGCATTTTGTTTATCTGTTCGGTCAGTGAACATTGGGTTGTTGTCACTTTTTAGTATTGTGAATAATGCTATGAACATTTGTATACAAGTCCTCATATGGATGTATTTTTTCAGTTCTGCTTTGTATATACCAGAGACTGGAATTGCTGGGTCATGTGGTAACTCTATATTTAACTTTCTGAGGAATTGTTCAGCTCTTTTCCAAAGCATCTGCACAATTTTACATTTCCACCACAACTGTATGAGGGTTCTAATCTCACCAACACTTGTTATTTTTGTTGTTGCTTATAAATACCCTAGTGAGTATAAAGTGATATCCCCTTGTGAATTTGATTTACATTTCCCCAATGAATGATGTTGAGCATCTTTTCAGGTGCTTGTTGACTATTTGTATTTTTTCTTTAAAGAAATGACTATTCATATCCTTTGCCCATTTAAAAATTGAGTTGTCTTTTTATTATTGAGGTGTAAGAATCCTTTATATTCACAAAACAAATATTTTCTCTTATATGGGTTGCCTTTTTCATTTTCTTGATAGTATTCATTGAAACAAAAAGGTTGATTTTGACAATTCATTTTTCTTTTGTTGCTTATATTTTAGGTGTCTTATCAAGAAAATTATAGTGTAATCCAAGATTATGAAGTTGCAGCTGTTTTTTATTAAGGTTTATAGTTTTAGACCTTACATTTAGGTCTTTGGTTCATTTTGAATTAATTTTTTTCTATTGTGTGAGGTAGGGCTCCAGTTTCCTTTGCATGTGGATATCCACTTGTCCTGGTATCATTTGTTGAAAAGACTCATTTTCCCCCTGTTGAATTTTCTTGGAATCTGCTTTTTTTTTTTTTGTTTGAGTTGGAGTCTCACTCTGTCGCCCAGACTGGAGTGCAGTGGCCGCTCCCAGCCACCGCAGCCTCAGCCAGCTGGGCTCCGGAGATCCTTCCACCTCAGCCTTGGAATCTACTTTTATGGAAGATAAAATTTTCAGAGTTTTAATCCACTATTTTTGCAGGTATCACCTCTATACTTCATTTTTACTTCAAAATTGACATTATAGCTAGAGTATAGTATGTAGCATTTAGGACAACCCAATGTGGTTATCACTGAAATGATTGTGTATTAAGTTCTAATATTTAAATATGTATGGTTTTCTTGTTCTTTATAACATTTTTTTTTTTTACACTTATTTTGGGTTCTGTTAAGTCACTAGTGACTAAACAGTCTAACTCTGGATCATTCATATCAGTGAATTAGGAAAATAGTAAAGAATTGTTTTTAATTTTTAACTTTTTTTTCCCCCAAAGTGGACAGTATGGGACTTCAAGTGCTATTTCCATGTCATGTTCCTCTACTACTAATTGGCATCTGGTAGTTATACTGCCTCATGCCATTTATTAACAGGCTATTAGGAAGGAATGTGGTTCACTTGTGATTTCAGTTTAAGGACATTGCCTTCCAGTTCACCTCAGTATCAAGTACAGGTAACTGAGTCTCATGGAAGAAGAATGTGCAATTGCCTCTTGCCCTCTACTTGTGAATGCTTGTTACTATAAAGGAATCACTTCAAGTGCTTCAGCAATGAAACTCTTTTAAAATACAGATTCTCACATGCCATCCCATTATGAAATATTAGTATATGCCATGTTACTTTAGTCAAGAAATGACACTAGCCTTCTTGATTTCCCCTTGTTGCCAACTCTTTCCTTCCCAATGGGTCCTCGAGGCACCCTACTAGAACTAAGAGTTCCCCAGGCCAGGTCTAAATTCCAAAAATTATCCTTGTATGCCAGCTAGATTGATATGTTGTTTTCTTACTTCTTCTATCCCCTCGGCATTCTAAGTTTACTTCAGTAATCGTGAAATATGTGAAAAGTCTCCTAACACTTATGATTTGATCCATCTCTCTTTATCAGTTCCAGTCAAAAGTAGTGATCCACACACTTATATGTTGGGTGGGACTCTCTCTTTTGCTCTGCTTTGCTAACTCTTTAGCCTGGCTGTTCCAGAAACTTGGGAAGGATGTCAGGGGAAAAAAGAGCCTATGTTTTTTTGGGCATAAATTTCATTTTTTTAATATTCTGAACTATTCACAGAGATCCAGTTCCAATATTTTTCTTCCTCTTTTTCCTACCATTTCTTATCTAAACTTCATGTAGAAAGAAATATATCCCACCACTTACAGTGCTTAACACATTTTTTTCACAGAAACATTGTATTACATGACCATTTTTACAGTGCTGTCAGTAAAACTCTGTTTTAGGAATAGTATCACTTAGGTAGATTTTTTGAGGCTGTGATATAATTTAGCCACTATATATATCATTTATATCTTCACTTCTTAAGGAAAATGTTTCAAATTTTCTATTTTAACCAACAAGGTAATATAGCCTGATGAGTTTGTGGTTTTGTGTGTACATACGTATGTGTTATTCTTAATATATTTTACAGTTAGAGCTTAAGTTAACATTTGAGTGTAATAGAATAATAACCTTGTATGTGATCAAAGACTTTCATTTGTTTACTGTATTAATGAAGACTTTCCAAATGCTCTGTCTTTTTTGTGTACATGTTCTCAATAAAAAATAATGAAAATGCAGGTACAAATGCCTGGGAGTATATACTAAATTTGTATATATCTTGGAACATTTTAGTTAGATCATTGTCATTTTCTAGCAACTCATATTGAATGTAATGGTTTTGTGCTTTTAACATCAACATTTAGAAATATATTTTAATGAATATATTTTTGCTTTTAGATCATTTGGGGAATATTTTTCATCTTGGTTGCATTGCTGTTTGTAATTTCTCTCTTCTTGTCAAAGTAAGTAGAGTAGACATATTTTCTAAAGCACTTATACAAATCCTGTGATAATATACATTTTTGGTGCTGAATTCCAGTAGTCTGGCCTATTCATTTAAGTAGCTATTTTACTTGAAATGTTCTACAGCATTAACTCAAAGAATGGTTAAAAAGTTCAGTAATAGACAGTATTTCTTTATCAATTGAACATCGTCTGCTAAATATTTTAGATTTAATTTGTTACTAATGGTTTTCTTCAACTCAAAGGAACTTGTATGCTTAATTTATAATGACATTTTTGAAAAATTTGCTGAAAATATGATAATATAAATTTCACTCTTTATAATTTTTTTGTTTCAGTTTAGATAAAGCTCTTCATTCAGCTGGGATAGATTCTGGTTTCATAATTTTTGGAGCTAACCTGAGTAATCCACTGAATATGCTTTTGCCTTTACTACAAACAGTAAGTAAAATACAAATCATTTTATATTCTCACAAACATTCTGACATTCTGTTCCACATAAAATTATGCTGCAAAACTGTTACTACTTTGATATGTGCTTGTGCCCTTTGCTAATTTGACATTTTATTTGCATATAATTCCTAAATGACATGTTGCTTGAAGATTATTATAGTGATATATTGCTGGACTTTTATGTTATGCATAATTTGATTCAAGACACATTATGTAATATAAGGTGAACTCATCCAATTTTTGTTTTAAATTTTTAATGAAGTCTTTGCTATATGAATACAATCTTTAATGTAATTTGTTTCAGGATTTTTTTTAGGATGATAATACTAAACAATTTGGTAATAATTTGGTACTGGGTTTTTTTTTGGAGGATTTTATTTTGTATTATCACAGTAGTCTAATCTAAATCAGAGTTGATATTTTAAACATTTGTCAAATATGAGTAATTAAGTTTTTAGCTACTTTTATAGAACTTTTAGTTTGTATGTTAAATTAAATTTTTTCCTTTTTTTTCAGGTTTTCCCTCTTGATTATATTCTTATAACAATCATTATTATGTACTTTATTTTTACTTCAATGGCAGGAATTCGAAATATTGGTATATGGTTCTTTTGGATTAGAGTAAGTATATATTGCACTATTATTTTGATTTTTGCCTTATTTTGTACATAATCTCCATTATTGTAAATTATCTTAGATTTAGAATATAGAAACTGTATCTTTATATCAAAAGTGAGAAAAGTATTAGCTTTTCCATTTCATATTATTACTAACAAAAAGGTGCTGTTTTTCTGATGTCAGTGCTTATTTCTATAAACTTTTCTCTTAGTGTTGCTTTTACTATATCCTAAAGGTTTGTATGCTGTGTTTTCATTTTTATTTGTCCAACTAGGACTTCCAGTACTTCGTTGAATTATAGTGGTAGTGGTGAAAATGGGCATCCTTGTCTTGTTCCAGATCGTAGAGGAGAGGCATTCATTCAGTTTTTCCTATTCAGTATGATACAGGTTGCAGGTCTGTCATATATGGATTTGATCATGTTGAAGTATGTTCCTTCTGTATACAGTTTTGTTAGAGTTTTTATCATGAAAAGATGCTGAATTTTATTGAGTGCTTTTTCAGCATCAATTAAAATGATCATATTTTTTTGCCCTTAATTCTGCTGATGTGATGCATTGCATATATTGATTGGTTTATGTTGAACCATCCTTGCATCCCTGGGATGAATCCCACTTGTACATGATGTATAACATTTTAATTTTATTTTTAAAATTTTTAAAATTTTATTTTAAAGATGTGGGTTACAATTCAGGATTAGGTATACAAGTGGTCATTGTACAGGTAAAGTTTGGGCTTCCCTTTGGTCCCCACTTTGCCTGGTTTGAGATCAGGTAGATGTATGACATTTTTAATGTGCTGGTGAATTTGGTTTGATAGAATTTTGTTGTTTTTTTTGCATCCATGTTTATCAAAGATATTGGCCTGTAGTTTTCTTTTTTGTTGTATCTTTGTCCTGTTTTAGTGTTAGGGTAATACTGGCCTTGAAGAATAAGTTTGGACATATTTCCTCCTCCATGATTTTTTGGAATAGTTTGAATAACATAGGTATTAGTTCCTTTAAAAACCTTTGGTAGAATTCAGCAGTAAAGCTACCAGGTCCTGGGCTTTTCTTTGATGGGAGATTTTTTATTACAGTTTCTGTCTTGTTGCTTGTTATCAGTCTATGCAGGTATTTCTGCAGTGTCGGTTGTAATGTTTACGTTTTCATTTCTGATTTTATTTATTTAGGTGTCTCTTTTTTGTAGTCTGGTTAAAGATTTGTTGATTTTACTTTTTTTCAAAAAAGTAGCTTTTTATTTTATTATCTTTTGTATTTTTGTTTCAATTTTGTTTATTTATTCTGTGATTCTTATTCTTATTTCTGTTACTAATTTTGGACTTGGTTTTCTCTTTTTTAATTCTTTAGGATGCAGAAAAATATTTATTTGAAGTTTTTCTGTTTTTCTGATGTAGGTGTTTATTTCTATAAACTTTCCTCCTAGTGCTGCTTTTACTATATCCCATAGGTTTCTGTATGCTCTGTTTTCATTTTCATTTGTTTCAAGAACTTGTTAAATTTTCTTCTTAATTTCTTCATTGACCCACTGGGTATTCATAAGCATATTGTTAATTTCTATGTGTTTGTATGGTTTCCAAGTTCCTATTGTTATTGATTTCTAGTTTTATTCCATTCCATTATGGTTAAAAAAGATACTTGATATGTTGTCTTTTTTTTATTTTTAGAGACTTATAGAGAATGATACAAGTACTGAGGAGAAGAATATGTGTTCTGTAGCCATTGGATGAAATGTTCTATAAATATCTATTAGGTCCATTTGGCCTATACTACAGATTAAGTCTGATGATTCTTTGTTGATTTTCTGTCTGAATGATCTGTCCAGTGCTGAAAGGGGGCCTTGAGGTCTTTAGCTATTGTTGTATTGAAGTCTGCCTCTGTCTTTACCCCTTATATTTCTGCTTCAGTGCTGGGTGCATACATATTTACAATTGTTATATTCTCTTGCTTAATTGACCACTTGCTCATTATATAATGACCTTCTTTGTATAGGTTTTGTCTTGAAACTTAATTCATCTGATATAAAGTTTGGTTTCCATCTGCATAGAATGTCTTTTTTCCATTCCTTCATTTTCAGTCTGTGTGTCTTTACAGGCAAAGTGAGCTTCTTGTAGGCACCATATAACTAATTCTTGTTGGGTTTGTTGTTGTTGTTGTTGTTTTGGTGTTTTTTTTTTTTAAACCATTCAGCCACTCTGTTTTTTGATTGAAGAGTATAGTCCATTTGTATTCAGTGTTTTTATTGATAGGTGAGAACTTACTGCCATTTTGTTATTTGTTGTCTGGTTGCTTCATGATCCTCCCTTCCTTTCTGTCTGCCTTTGTGTAAAAGTGATTTTCTTTGGTAGTATGTTTTAATTTCTTACTTTTTATTTTTTGTGTGCCTGTTGTAGGTTTTTTTATTTGAGGTTACCATGAGATTTGCAAATAACATAACCAATTATTTTTAACTGATAACAACTTAACTCTGACTACAAAAACAGCAACAAACAAGCAAAGAGAAAAGTAAAAGAAACTGTACACTTTAACTCCATATTCTCTCTGCTTTTTGACCTTTTGTTGCTTCTACTTATGTCTTTTTATATTATCTTTCTTTCAAAGTTGATACAGTTATTATTTTTGATAGGTTTGTCTTTTAGTCTTCCTGCTCAAGACATGAGTGGTTTACACACTGCAATTACAGTGTTAGAGTATTATGTGGATGTCTATGTACTTACTGTTACCACAGAGTTTTACACTTTCAGATGATTTCTTTTTTTTTTTTTTTTTTT
>NW_007247766.1:127643-129974 GCF_000164805.1 Carlito syrichta | reverse complement strand
TCCAAGTAGCTGGAATTACAGGCATGCGCTACCACACCCGGCTGATTTTTTGATTTATTGGAGAGATGAGGTCTCGAACTCGCAAGTTCAGGCAATCCACTCACCTCAGCCTCCCAAAGGCATGGGATTACAGGTTGAGCCACTGAGTCTGGCTCAGATGATTTCTTATTGCTCATTTACTTCCTTTATTTTCAGACTGAAGGACTCCCTTTAGCATTTCTTATAGGACAGGTCTGGCGTTGACCAAATCGCTCAGCTTTTGTTAATCTTGAAAAAGCTATTACTCCTTCATGTTTGAAGGATATTTTTGCTAGTTATAATAATTCTAGGTTGAAAGTTTGTTTTTGTTTTTTTCTTCAGCACTTTGAAGACATTATGCCACTCATTCCTGGCCTGTCAAGTTTCCATTGAGACGTCTGCTGCCATACATGTTGGAACTCCTTTATATATGTTTTCTTTTCTCTTACTTTTAGGATCCTTTCTTATCCATGACCTTTGGAAGTCTGATTATTGAATGCTTTGAGGTAGTCTTATTTGGGTTAAATTTGCTTGGTATTCTATGACCTTCTTGTACCTGAATATTGACACCTTCCTATAGATTTGGCACCTTCCTGTAGATTTGGAAAGTTCTCTGCTATTATTTCTTTGAATAAACTTTTCTAACTCAGTCTCTCTAAGACCAGTAGTAACTCTTAGATTTGCCCTTTTCAGGCTGTTTTCTAGATCTTATAGGCATGTTTTGTTCTTTTATTTTTCTGTGTATCTTCATAAAACCTGTCTTCAAGCTCACTTACTCATTCTTCCGCTTGATCAGTTCTGCTATTGAGAGATTGATTCACTTTTCATTTAAATTTTTCAGCTTGATTTTTTTTTTTCAGTTTCGATATCTTTGTTAAATTTGTCTTGTAGGATTCAGAGAATCCTTCTCTGTGATGTCTTGAAGTTTGTTGAACTTCCTCAGATCAGCTTTCTGAATTCTCTTATCAGAAAGGTTGCATATTCTGTCACCCTGGGATTGGTCCCAGGTGTCTAATGTACCTCGTTTGGTGAGGTCATGTTTTCTTGGAGGGTCTTCATACTTGTACATATTCATAGCTATCTGGATACTGAAGAGTTAGATTTATTCCAGTCCTTGTAGCATGGGCCTGCATGTACTTGCTCTTCTTGAGACGGCTTTCTGAGTATTTCAAGGGAATTGAGTGTTGTGATCTAAGCCTGGGGTCACCGCAGCCACATCAGCACTATGGGCCCAAGCCCAGTGTCTCTGCAACTCCTGCAGAGTTCCAGAGGTTCCACCGTGATGGGCTTGGGTAAGATCCTGGAGAATTCTCTGGATTACCAGGCAGAGTCTCATTCAGAAGGTGTTTATCTCCCACTGAGCTGTACTTCCTGGAGTTGGTGCGGGTGATGCAAACATGCCCTTGGCCTCCCAGCTTGAGTAAGGGCTGCCTCCTTGTGGCCTGACTGCCTTTCAGATTTACTGTGGATCCCGGGCTACTCTGGTCAGGCATTGGTGGAGCTGGCCTGTACTGAAGTTCCTGCCACTGAGGTGGAGGATGCCCCTCAGATCCAGCTGGTCTAAATGCTTCCTCTTTGGGAAGCCGGAACCTGCCCTGTGTTTTGTCTGCTGTCACAGGGTAGTGCTAAGTTCCTATGCAATTTTTCATAGTCCCTTTGCTGTCCCTCACCCAAGCACACAGATTCTCCCTTGGTGAGAGCTGTGAAGGACAGGAAGGAGGGTGGAGGTATTACAAGGCTGTCTTCCAACCTTCTTTGGTGCCTCTGTCCTTGGTATGATTACTCAGCTGATTCTGGGCTTTTATGAAGGTGCTTTCTTGTGTGAACAGTTGGTGTCCTGTTGGGAAGGGGCCATCTGGCGCTGCCTCCTGCTTTCCTTGTGGGGTTTGCTGTTTTATCACATGGCCACTACTAGCTGTGAGGAACCCTGAGAAATGTAAGCTTTTAGTGTGTTACTGTCATCCCCTCTAGAATTGAAGTCTGAAATTGTAGTCTGTACTATAATATAATCTAGCGGTAAAACAGGAAGGTGAGACCTAAGTGGATAAAATGAAAGTATGCTCTGCTATTGAAATGAAGCATGTTATCTGGTTCTTATATTTCCATTACCATGTGTTTTAATTTCCCTTTAGTATAGATACTCGTGAAAATATCATTAGTCAGATTATCATAAATTGTTATAAACTAAATTTTATGGCAGAGTGTAATATGAGACTGCTGTGAGTATTTCATGGAAAAGGATATTTATGAGCATGACATACCTATTCTTGTGCAGTCTCATATAAATATTATATAAAAGCACACACACACACA